>NW_027633423.1:2500-20000 GCF_053919585.1 Euprymna scolopes
TTGGTGAGCTTGATTTTCATTACAACCGACTTATGTCTAACTTTGTTCTCGTGGGGAGGCAAGTTAAGAGCGTCATAAGAAATCAATAAATGAATTGTGGGTTTCTATCCTGGTTGGGGGGGGGGGTCAACTAAAACGTATGCTAATACAAAAATAAACTGCCACTCACAAAAATAGATCATATATATATTTAGAGCATTCGGTTTTAAACACGCTGTCTGTGATAATGAAGAAATTTATACATGTTTGTTCAAAGTCACGTGAGAACATTTGTTGCGAAAGCTTGTTTGGTTTATCTTACATCATTTAAAACGTTCAAGTAGTGCAATCGGTGTGGATTTGTAACGTGTTGGCCAATATTGTTCACGCGAAGGTACAAAAGTCAGCAAATTCTTCAATTGATTATACGCGACTTTGTTCTCGTGATTATAACTGAGGCATACTAGGAAGAAAACTGTTCTGATATAATACTTAATCTACCCTCGGTTAGGGATCTGTATAGACTACTGCTACTATTATGTTTATTAGTTAAAAGTCATGTGTAGAAGAAATTTGGTTTCAATTTAATTAAATGACATGTACCAGCAAAAAAAGTGTATGTTAGAATTTTAAAAGCTAAAAGGAATAAATAGTTCACAACTTCTTGTGAGAGATTTTCTTATAGATGTACATGGACAAGAGTAGGAAGTTTGAGAGAGTGGCAGAGTTAGTACTATTAGAAGTAGTAAGTTCACGCTCGGAAATGTCGTTATCTTATAAAGTCCACTTCACATACGGATGCTAATAGGCAGAGGCTACAATCAGTACCAAGCATTTAAATCAGGGTTGGGCAAACTTGATGGCTCTAAAATGTGCAAGGACCGCATTAAAAAATTCTAAATTTTACTGCCCTCCCCCCCACCCGCATAGTATATTTTCCAATATAATTGATATTTAAAAAAGACAAAATAAAAGGATTTTAGAGAAAAAATATAATTAATTTTCATTTATTAGCATTTTAAAGTACTATAGAAGATTCCCATAACACACATTTATTTGAAAGATACAGTAACTTTAAACTTTAAAAGAAAACAATTTTATTAATATGTATTTTTAACTATGAGCTTCACATGAAACACATTTGAAAAACAAATAACCTTGTTTGAAGAATAAAAGTAATTCTTAAGTAACTCTGTTTAAGGAGATTAAAAAATATCTTATTAATATTTTAGAATAAAATCTTTAAAAGATACACATATAAAGTAACTCAAAGGACAAAAATGAATTTCTATATTAAAAAAGAAACGTCACATGAAGCATATTTATTTAAAAATGAAGTAACTCAATTTAAAAAGGAAAACATATTTGTATTGATATTTTAAAACAGAAATTTCATATGAAATATATTTGAAAAACAAAATCGCTCAGCAACTGAGCAACAGAAGGATCAAAATGACTCAGTGAGAATGATGCAACTGACTGCAATCATTTACCAGTTTGTTGAAATTAGGTGTCAAGTTGCTTGTACTGATTCTTAACACTGACTGAAGATTTAAGTCTGTGAGAAGTGATCTGTTCTTTGACTTGTTAATTTTCAATATGGAAAAAGTCTGCTCACATATGTAAGTTGAAGCAAATAACACAAACATCTTCTTTGCAAGATTTTTCAGATTTTTAAACTTTTCTGAGTGCAGAAATGCATAAAATTCGACTAGTGGTTTATTTTCAAAGAGCCTTTTTAAAGAGTTGTCGGCTTGCAAATCAATAAGATCTACCTGTAGTTCTGCGGCAGCTGTTTCAACGTCACATGCAAAAGGTGAGCTGAGCAAATCAAACTGTCCTTCAATTGCCTTGAAATCAGCAAATCTTCTGATAAATTCCTCTTTTAGAGCCATCAAGTGAGAACTGTATTTGTCTGATAATGTTGTGTTGTGTAACAGCTCGTGTTTTCAACAGAGGAAAATGAACAAAGTTTTGTTCTTTAAGCTGCTTGGCAAAAAGTTTAAGTTTCAATTGAAACGCTTTCACTTCAACATACAATTCATGAGCAAATACACCTTTGCCTTGTAGTTTTGTATTTAACTCATTCAGCTTTTGCAATATGTCTGCAGCAAATGCAAAATCACAAACCCATTCGTCACACTCCATTTCTTTTAAAAAGTCACAAGGAATTTCTTTCATATGAAAAAAAAACATGACAACCTCTGCTTTAACGTCCCATATTCTCTTCAGTACTTCCACCATACTTAACCATCGGATATTTGTGATACAGCACATCAGTAAAATCTGCCTCGATATCTTACATGAAACATTGGAACTGCCTGTGTTTCAGTCCCCGTGCTCTTAAGTTCACTGCACGCTCTACTGGATCCATAACATATTTGAGTTTCAAAGATGATTTACAGAGGTTGTCTTGATGTATGATGCAGTAAAAAGACAACACACTGTGCGATGGAAAATCTTCTTTGATTTTTTTTTATTCATCAAGGTCACACGGCCACAGTGTTTGCCTCTGAGTGAAGGAGCGCCATCAGTTGTAATACTTGCCAGTTTATCCAGGCTTAACCTAGACCTGATTAAACTGCTAATGATACTGTTGTATAAATCTTTTCCAGTAGCTATGTCTTTGAGAGACTCCATGGATAGCAATTCTTCTGTAATTTCAAAGTTTTTGTCAATTCAAAAATGGATAAGCATCGAAAATTTCACGAAAATCTGACCATTAGTTGATTTTTGCTAGATTTGTTAAACGGATATGTTTTTAATGCTTACTATGGGGAAACGTTATTTTAAAGCGCCAATTATGTAAACACGATTTTCGTCTCACAATTTCATTATTTTCGTAAGATAAAAAATGTTTTTTTAATTATTACTAGTTTATTTTGGCCTTCTTTTAAATGGTACAAAAGTTATATTGATAATATTAATTTATAATAAACTTACATCGTGTTACATAGGGGGGTAATTCTGTGGTGAATTTTCGAGGTGCCTACGGAACTTCTAATTTAGTTCCAGTGCTAAAAATAATCTTCTAATTAAACACGCGACCAAGAAATCGTACGAAAATAAGAAAATAAATATCAATCAATGTTTGAATTTATTCGCAGATGACTAAAAAACAATGTTTTGAATAAACAATTGTTGTGATTTTATTTTCGAAACGAGACATAAACAACAAATTATATAGGAAACGAACATTTTTTGGTTTTGTATTACTGTACACATAGATTCGAAAACGTTGTCAAAAAAACAAATATATAACATAAATGTTATCAAATGCAAGGTAAGTTACTTGTCTACCTAACTGGATATGTTTTTAGTGTTTTATTTAATGTAACATGTTTATTCAGCTCGGAAAACAGTGTTTACCGATGTATTGGAAAATTAAAAATGGCGCCCGACTCTATCTTTGACACGGTAAGTTTGGGAAAAAGAGTTAAAAATAAAACAAACTAGACAAAATACTGTTAAAAACTCACGGTGTCAAAGAAAGAGTCGGGCGCCATTTTTAATTTTCCAATACATCGGTAAACACTATGTTTTTCGAGATTAATAAACATGTTACATTAAATAAAAACGCTAAAAGAATATCCAGCTAGGTAGAAAAGTAACTTATCTTGCCTTTGATAACATTTATTTGTTATATATTTATTTTTTGACAACTTTTTCGAATCTATGTGTACAGTAATACAACCCCCATTTTTTAAACGAAAACATAAAATTTGTTTTTAATTTTAACGAGAATTTTTTTTTTTATTGTTATTAACATGAAAACGGAATTTATAAATTTATTTTAAATCATTGATATTTATTAAATTAACGGGAAATGAAGCTATTTTTGATTGGTATTAACATGAAACGATAGAATTTATAAATTTATTTTAAATTATTTGGTTTTTTATATTTTTTTTTTCGATAAATTATTTTTTCGCTGAATTTGTTTTTTTCTATTAAAATTGACTTATTTCACGCATTCGTAGTTTTTAACAAAAAAATCAGTAAACCAGAACGAAATTAGAAGTTCCGTTCCATTTTTGTGACAACCGAAAAACATAGCGTGCTTATCCATATTTACCATAATATTGATACAATTTACGAAAATATTTAAAAAAGAAGTAAAATGAGTACTTCAAAATATGGCTCTCGTCTTGGGGAGGCCTCAAGTTTTGACAGGCTTCTGGGCTTGACCTTTACTCCTGATCTTTAATGGAATACATACATCAAATCTGTTGCCAAGGCCGCTGGAAAAATGGTCGGATCCTTCTATCGATCCAGTAGATATCTCACTGCTGATGCAATTCTCTATCTATATAAGAGCCAGATACGTCCAAGGATGGAATACTGTTGCCACATTTGGACAGGAGCTGCTAGAAAAGACTTGTCCTGCCTTGATAGGGTTCAAAATAGACTTCGTGGCCTGGTGGGAGATGTCCTTTTCTCTTTGCTGCAGCCTCTATCTCACAGAAGAGATGTTGCGAGTTTTTCTCTGCTTTATCGTTATTTTCATGGAAAGTGTTCAACTGAGCTACAATCTATGGTCCCCCCTCACCAAACTTTCACAAGAAACACTAGACTAGCTGAAAACATTATCAATAATTTTCCCCACTCTTTATCTGTACCTAAACCTAAACATAGATTCCATGATCAAAGCTTCTTTCTTAGAACTGCACGCCTGTTTTCCTGCTTTCCAGCTGTATACCATATTATTATGGTTGTCTTCAAGTCCAACGTGAACAAGTTTCTGATGAGCCGTTCCACTTAAGTTAACAAATTTACCGAACTTCCATTACTATCGATTACTATATTGTCCTTTTGACTACTCTACACTCCTTAACCCTTATCCTTGAGTGGCCTATCGGCCTTGATAAGTGGTGACACCTATGTAAAATATATATATATATATATATATATATATATATATATAGTTATCGAAAACATAACAAAAAAATTAGAAACCGCATGAAACAAATCGAAGATTCGGTTGGTATTCACACATTTTTGCAATTTTTTTAAACACCCACAAAATTTTACCTTTTATAAACTTTTTGCATATATTGAATTAATTTTTGGTCATTTATAGAAAAATGGAAAACAAGATTAAAAATGTGTTTTAATAAATATTTTAGAAATCAGTTAATTTATTTTAATCAGTAATAAATGTACAAAATTGACTTATATATATATATATATATATATATATATATATATATATATATAGGCGTCCTGTAAAATTTTAAATTTTAGATATTATTTGAATCAAGATATTTTGAACAAGTAAATATTTGACAAAACAGGTCAATATTGATTACATTTTTTTTTTTTTAATATTTTGCTTGAATTTGCATAAAACCGTCTTATTGATATTCTAAAAAGTTTGACTTATGAAATTACATAATGGGAATTTAAATTTACTAAATTTTTGTAACAAATTAGCATAATTACAGATGTAAACAAAATAATTTGTCAATATTTTTACTTACGAAAATGCTTGGCAATAAATTTATAATTTCTTTGGAAATTCTAAATATCATATGAAAATTTTAGTGTCTTTTAGGAGTAACGGAGATGGGAGAGAGAGTTCGCTAAGACTTGACCGGTCGGTCGGCTGTACCCCAGACTATAAGCGCCAGATTTTATGGACCCCACAATATTTTTAGTATATCAAAATAATTTATTGCTTGATTTCGGCCACGGCAAATCAAAAAGGATCCGATAAAGCTACGCCTGGCAGTCTAGCTGGGAACCAAGTGTAAACTTACCAGTCCCCATAAAACAGTCATTTTTTAATGTGTAATTCGTAAGGTTTCTTCGTTTCCTTTTACTTTATTTGTTTTTCTTTCTTCAGAAATTTAGTTAGATTGTTAACGAAGGTATTTTTTCATCTCCAAGTTTTCATTTTTTGCAAGGATCTGCCCGTACTTGTGTCCGGCAGTCCGCACAGCTATCAGAAAAACACAATTCAATATTCAGTACTTGGAGGGCCGCATTTTGCCCACCCCTAATTTAAATCAAGCAAATAACAAATGATTTAGAGCTGACTCCTCTATGTTGTTGTAGAAACAAAACAGGTCCTTCTAGATGGACGCACTTTTCATTTGGCGCCAATCCAATTTGAATAGTAAACTTTCCTGCATTAAAAATTGACCTTGTGTGCAACTCTGGTGTCGTTATGAAGTAAATAAGTCGTTATGAAATAAATAAGACGTTATGAAGTAAATAAGTCGTTATGAAGTAGGCACCGCCAAAAATGGCCGAAAAATCAAGTTGTTGTTGTTTTTTAAAACGAAATTACATTTATTAAAATCCATTATTTCTGAGTAACTTTTTTTTCCAGAAAGATAAAACCCTGAATTTTATCATATAGAAAACAGAATAATGTAAAACTTTTTCTACTATTTTTAATTCAATTTTAAATGTTAAATTTTCCCCAAAAGTTAACAATTGACATTTTTTGTCTTGCACAAAAAACGTACTTAAATATTTAAAAAAAAGGGTTTTTGAAATAATTAATTAATTTATTTATTGTCTAAGATTTAGGATGATTTTCTAAGAGAATATGCAAAAATATTATAATATAAGTACCTGAATTTCAAATAATTCCACTTATTCATATAGGTAACCAAATATTTCGCGTTGACGTAGAGTTCAGATCGACCCTGTTTACGTTTTCTTTGGATGATAAGAAAACTATGGAAGACCAAACAGGCCAAAAAAAACTTATTTTTCAGTGACGAAAATTTCAATGTATTATTAAGCTGAGGCTGGCTAGTACCAGATGGGTGACCATTTGTATGCGTTTGGTTTTTAATGTGTATGTGTGTGGGGGGCAGGCTCCCCAAAATGGGGGGGCAATTTAAAGCTGAATAAAAAAAAATTATTTCAGCGCGTTTGGTCCACCGTAGTCGAAAGGCGGCAAACGTTTTCAAACGGGATCGAAAAAAATGATGCTATTTTTAACACAAAGGGCACAATATTTATCGAATTTTTTTTTTTGGTATCGATTATTCAAAGCATGCCCTGTTTAATAATGGTCATGCATTATTCGGCTCGCTAAAAAAAAATTGTTAATTTATTTATCAAAAATTTTAAAATAGCTTTTTTCGTATAAATATTAAAAAAAATTTTTTTTTGTTTTGCTTAATTAATTATTTTACTTAACATATTCACCGAATTTCACACTTCAAAACTCAAAAGCGGGATAATTAAACACAATCGAAGTTCTGATATTCAGACGTCAAAATAAGGTATGCAAACAATTTTTTTTTTTTTTTTTTTTTAATCTATAATTCTGTCCCTTACAACAATACAATATGTTGATTTCAGTTTCAGATGATTATTTTAAGCATATTTGTTCCCACTTCAAAACAAGGGGGGGTTTTGTAAGCAAAAAAAATATATATATATAAATATCATTTATGAAAAATAAGTACATTGTTATAAAGTTCATTCTTCTTCTAATAATCGCTGAAAATTTCGTATTGATCGGATAATTACCTGATTTTTGGTAGATTTTTAAAAAGACGGTCCGTCAAAAAGTACTGACCTGCCCCCCCCCCCCAGTTTTGGCGGTGCCTATTATGAAGTAAATAAAACACTGGGCCAATATTTTTAGGATAACATGTCACATAAAACTTAAAAACAAACACTTTTTTTGTTTTTCTATGTATTTCTCTTTCATTCCTGAAATATTTTCTTCCATAAGTTTATTCCGAAATAAAGACTTGAAAACAACAATTTTTATTGTTTACTTTTATTGCTGACATTTGTAGGGAAAATCGTAGCATACCTGGTTAGCGTGGGTGTCATGTGCTTAAAAGAGAGAAAGTCTTAAATTCGGAACCCGACCGACACAAGACAAAAACATATTTATGCAAATTGAGACGGGGTCAGTCTTGGAAATATAAAATATAAAAAGTCAGCGTTTCTTGAAATGGGGAGGAGTTTCCTTTTTGTCGGCTCGACGCAGTAGAGTGAAACTTTTGTCAGTGAACTTGGCAAATGTACAAAATAATTCTTTTTGTTCCCTCAACTTAAAACATTCACCGTTTAGAAGCTATTCTGGATTTTTATTACCTTTCAACGACAGAGCGCAAGTTGTTTGATGTTCGGTTGATTCCGGAATTTAGTGGTGCTGTAGCTGACATGCCCATTATGGAGTAGATCGAAAATGTGAACAATGTTGAGCGCATCCTGCCATTAAGATTGCGAGGTGGGGCTCTGGCCATATACAGGGAACTTAGTACAGAACAGATCAAGCAGGCCGTTATAACGGCGTATGTCACAGATGCATTTAATGCATATCACCAGTTTGTTACTTGACAATTTCACCTTGATGAGACAGTGGACGAGTTTTTTGCTGAGCTGCGACGCGTAGCCCAGGTGGTTGGAGGACCATTGCCCGAACATTGGTTGACGTGCGCATTCGTCAGACATATATGTGCTTTATCCAGGATGGAAACAATGAGTGTGGAACAACTGTTGACCCGAACGAGAGCTGTCATGGCTGACAATGAACGCCCCGAAGAATTGGCTGCCGAACGTAGAAAATAATTCTATTTTTTCTCAACGTTTACATTTTGTCGACATTACTCTTACACTTGTTTCTTTGTGTATTTTTGTCGACATTACTCTTACACTCGTTTCTTTGTGTATTTTTGTCGACATTACTCTTACACTCGTTTCTTTGTGTATTTTTGTCGACATTACTCTTACACTCGTTTCTTTGTGTATTTTTGTCGACATTACTCTTACACTTGTTTCTTTGTGTATTTTTGTCGACATCACTCTTACACTCGTTTCTTTGTGTATTTTTCTTGCTTCGGCGGAAGCGAGCTTTTTAATCGTTGATAGTATTTAAAATAGTTTGTTTTAATGCTTTCTACTTTTGAAAAAATATTCGTTTTTAATTCAAACCCAATCATAATTTATCAAAATAACACCTGAATTCCAAAAGTGCATTCTAACCTTTACCTATATATAATCAATCTAGCTTTGTAACAAAATCACTCCCGTTATCATAGTCATGGCCTCATGTTATCACTCTAGCACCGCTGGTATGGCGATTATTAGTAGTACCATCATTACATTCTCTTCCTCGCGATGGATAATCATACAGACTGATATATCAAATCAAAGTGTGTAACAAGCCATGTAAATGAACAGGTCGAAGCTAGTTACATCAACATACAATCTGAATGTTTGTTCAAAACCGCTTAAAACAAGTAAATAAGTTAGGCAGTCATAACTTCCTACAACAGGTTGTCCGCGGAGCAGAAATACGGACAACGAATGCTGTTTGTATTCTATTTAGCCGAAAGCAACGATGGTACATTTTGTAAATACCTGCAGAGACCGGGACTGGCGTGAAAAGCTTCTCGAAATGGAGATTTACAGTCCCATTGATGATGTTTTATGCCAGAATATAGTCCTCTTGCATCCGCCGATGTTCAAATGAGAATATATTTAATCTTTTGAATCGCTCTTTGTGGCTAAGCATGGAGAGTCCTGTCACCATCCTGATTGCCAACAGTTGAACACGCTCCAGGTGTTTGGCATCTTTTTGTAGATAAGGATTATTTAGATTGCATACTCAAGAATGAATGGCACCGGAGTTATGTGAAAAGTGGCTGCTGTTAGGTTTCGAAAGGATGAGCGATCAGGTAGAGAACCCGCCTTGTTCGCCATCTTGATAAACTAATGCATTGGTTTGCATTGTTTGGTTTCTATTCTCTATCTTTTAGTAGTTCTAGCTATAGGTTGAATTATAGGATAGCGCTAGCTATAGGTTGAATTATAGGATAGCGCTAGCTATAGGTTGAATTATAGGATAGCGCTAGCTATAGGTTGAATTATAGGATCGACTAATAAGACAGAACTACTAGTCGAAGAGAATAAAAACATCTAAATAGCAGGTCACTTCTCTGTTTATATCAGCGTTGCGGTCGTCTGGATTTAAGCGATACCGGATCAAGTGAAATATGGTTAAACATTACATAATCTTTACTTTATCATGAACTCTCACCACGAAAATTTTCAAGGGATATCCAGCATCTCTTTCCTTTAATGTCAAAGCATGATAAGTGTTGTAAACAATTCACTGAAGATGACAGTTTCTCTTTTACTGATAGCTGGACCGAAATTAGAGGTTCGTATCATTCCTAGTGATATTAGCGCATTAGGTGAAGGTTCTAGACTCCGACCTGTTAAGTCTATTTCACACCCCGTGCCAGTATCCATTAGACTGACTTCTTTCCTTAGTTATAAATATAATATTATAGCGTATGATGTTCCTGTATACTGTTAAAAAGGGGCATTGCAAAACTAGTGATTGATTTTTTACATTTCAATATCGTAGGTATGCACAAAAACCCTCCCTTCACTAAAAATTCACCAAAATTCAATAAATCAACCAATTTTAATGAAAATATAATTTTTAAATGTAATTATCCAAATTAATTAACGAGCAGAAAATATAATGAAACGATGGTTGATTCGATGCTCATTGCTAAAAAGTGAAGAGATTTATACGTGTGTTCAAAGATATGCAGTCACATGAGAATATTATCTTTGTAGGGAGAGTTTATCGAGTGAGCGTCTGTTTGCCTCCAGTATTCCTAAAAAAAGAAACATAGTCATGTGACGTCACATACAAAAAATTTTCATTTATGTTATTTGGATGTGACTCTTGAATACTAAACGCAAGGCTCTACGGACAAATTTATCTTTAGTTGACCTTGGACAACTAAATATTTTCGTTTACTAACCAAATAGAAAACTTACTAGCCAAACCCATATGATTTTTAGAATATGACATCTTTGTTCTGTGACGAGTATGTACATCATAAATATTTTTTGTATTTTTTTTTTAATAATTAATTTTAAATATACAACAAATTTTATGTTGATACTTGAACGTATAAACATTTTAATTTCTTCAGATATTTTTTAAACAACCTTTGTTAAAAAAAAGTATATTGATCTATTAAATGTTTATTGTTTAAATAATTTTACTTTGTTCGTTTTATAAAAAAAAGTGAAAAGATATTTTTAAACAGCCTTCGTTAAAAAAAAGAGTATATTGTTCTATTAAACTTTTATTGTTTAAGTAATTTAACTTCGTTTTATTAAAAAAAAACAAAGTTGAAAAGATATTTTTCACTCAGTAATGAGCTTTGGAAGACTATCAGTGAAAGAAATGCAATCGCCAAAAGATAAGCATTTCATTATTTTTTGTCGCCATCATGAAAAAAAAATCACTCGCAAATGTGACTGTTTCACTCGCAATATAGAGCCCTGAAACGTTATTTTTTCTGTCCTCAGTGACTGACTTGAGGTAATTTTTATATTTCTCACTATCCAGTTCCTCCTTTTTTTCTACATTAAAAAATCAATATCGCTTGGAAAAGCCAAAAAAAAAAAAAAAATGAAAACTGCGAGTTGTCGCTGCTGAGGTTGTTGTGGTCGTTTATAATCGCTGCTACAAACTACATTCTACGATTTGAAAGAATCTATTTTAGTATTTTGTAGAGTTGACTTCGAAATGTTCCAAATTAACAATCAAGTCGACACGTTATTTGTGGTTTATCGTAGACTTTATAATCTAGTTGTGAAATCAGTATTATTTCATTCGGATAAAATTGATTGAGTCTTACTTTTTACTAGTGTTGGGACGATTCCTAATTTTTATACGATTCTGATTCCGATTCCAGGAAAATATTGATTAACGATTCCGATACCAAGTACGATTCCGATTCCTAGGGAATTATTGTTTTGAAATATACCAGGTAGTTTTATACTTATGGTCGGTAGTTCCCAAATATGTTCCCTAATTTTGGAAGAGATATTTTATGTCTACACCGTCGTGTTTTGGTTTAAATAAAATTATTATATAGTAAACTAAACGGAAAAATTAGCAAAATTTATTTTAGAGAAAATTTATTTTACTTAATTGGAATACAGAAAAAAAAAACAAAGAAAATAGAATTTATCCTTCAGAGCAAAAACAAATAAAATAGAATTTATATAACAGAACAAAAACAAGAAAATTAGAGAATAAATTAACACGATTCATTATTTTGGTCCTCATAATTTACAGATTTAATGAATTAAATAAAAAAAATATAGCGGAAGAGAAAGAAAATATATACTAATTAAATATAAAAAAGATAAATATTTAATTTAATAATTTATAAATGAACGGGCGTAATGAAAAAAAAAACAATATACCACGTGACATGGCGCTGTAGATACAAAATAACCCTTCTAAAGTTAACGACCATATTTGAGAAATACCATTAATCGAAAGTTTTTGTGTTTTATACCAAAAGGTAGGTATATCGAAAAGTTACAAGTAAAGGAATTTCAAAAACGATTTTTTGTTTGGCTATTGATAGTTGTATTTGTGACGGCAGTTCTTCAGACCTCCATAATTCACAAAGAGTAGTTAACACCTATTGCTTTTTCTTACTTTTTCATTACTTTTACACGTTGTTTCTAACATGAAGAATAAGTTTAGCCAAACTAATTTTGAAATAGGGTATATCAAAGGAACACATATAAATTGATACCACTATAAAAAACAAATGAAATACTAGATAAAATTGAGCAAAAATAGTTACCAAAATTACAGAAAAAGATAAAACAAAACAAAAAATGGTGAAGTTTGTTGAGTGAAATGAATTATTGAAAGAAAATTAATTGAACTAATAGAAATGTTCAATAAAAAAAATGTCACATTTCAATATTTTTTTAATAATTAAATTCTCAGGGTTGTCGGAATTAAAAATTAAGTGATTTTTTTTAATTAGACTTATTTCGAAGCTTGTTACCTTGAAAAATACATTTTAAACCCTGTTTTTTTTTATAAATAAATTGAAAAAAAAAAAACGCAATTAAAAAAAGTTAATTGATAATTGAAACTTTAAAAACATTAAACATTGAAAAATTACTTATCTCACAAATTAACGTCCAATAAAGTAGATCCAGTCTTCATACAGGAATTCGGTTATAATAAATATCTTTCCCAAACTTAAAAATTAAATCTTTTTTTTTTTTTTTTTTTTTTTTTTTTTGAGAGAGAGAGTGCTTTAAAATCGCCGGGGAATGCCGCCTAAAATTTTAAAGAAGTAAATTTTAGGAGTTTAGTGCCTTTCAAAGACGGTTATCATAATTTATTATCATCCTTTAATTTCCTTTTTTCCTCCCCCACACCTTTCCATGTGGTTCAGTAGTTAATCAGTGCTCGTGTTGCTGTCAGTCAGCTATCTTTACCTAAGTTTTAATTTCTAGTTAAAAGAATTTTTCATGAATAGAATCAGCATTTTTTTAAATTATTTTTTTAGTTGTATATATTGTATTTACTCTTTGAAGTTAAGGAAGGTTAAAAAAATTGGTGACTTAGGCAAAAAAAAAGACACTACGATTTCGACCCTCACTAATAAAACTGCTCTGAGTGACTAGTTGGTAATTTTTTGTTCCTATTCTTTTTTATTTTGCTCCTCCAATTCATTTGGATGCTTCATAGTTAAATGTTTTAACATGTTGGTTAGATGGTTTTGTTCCTCGCGATATTTTGATTTGACAGACTTTGCAAATGGCTTTCAACTCATGATCTTCATCAACTTCAAAAAGTTTCCATGCAAGACTTTTTTTGGACTTTGAGGCCATATTAGAAAATTCAGTTTATCTGTAAACAAATAATTTACTATTAAATTTTGTTTTAAAGCTAAATAATTAATTGAAAATAATCCGCTAAAAAAGACAAAAAGAAAAATATATAAAGGGATGGAGCGGTAAATTGTACCAACGAGTAGTTAACAAAAAAAAAAAAAAAACTTATAGAATTTAATTTTTGAAACCAATGTATAAAAGTTTACATAATGAAATGCAAATATGCATTTCTTTTGAATTTTTTTTTTTTTTTTGGTTGACTGTGTTCAATTCACACATAGTTGATGCGGTTCAATATTGCTAAACTATAAGTCCTTAGTAAAATTCTATTTATAAATACTTTTTAAAATGAAATTATTTAATTAATCGTAAATATTATTTAGACATAAAAATTAATTGATTACAACACCTTTTAAAAAATATATATTAATTTCTTTTTCGTTCGGCAAAAAACTGCGTCAAACACTTTTTTTTAAATTTTCAATTTAAAATTCTAGAAAAAAGATTATATTATTCTGCTTTTAATATAATCAAATTCAGGGTTTTATCTTTCTGGAGAAAAAAATTAAAAAAATGGATTTTATTTCAATGAAATTAAAAAAAAAAAAAACTTGACTGAATTGAATTAATTACCCTTAAATTAACGAAGGGGTTATTTAATAACTTTAGGTTTGGAAGAGATAGGTATGGGGTCGGTTTTTTTGAAACGTGAAAAGAAGCCGACTACTGTCCAAATTTTGCGAAATAATACAACGTGATCAATTTCATTTTAGAGATATTTCTTTCAAAAGCCTTCTTTTAAAAAAAGAAAAAAAAGTATATTGTTCTATTAAACCTTTTACTGTTTAAATAATTTGACTTTGCTCGTTTTAAGAAAATATAAGTTGAAAAAGCATTTTCATTCACTATTAGAAGATTTGTCAGTAAAAAAAACAGTCGCCAAAAAGATTTTTTTTATTTTATTTTTACTCGCAATGTAGAGCCCTGCATACTTCTTTTCAAGTTAACTCTTTTGTAGTTTTGATCACAATAGATCTGAATGAATGAACCTTGTAAGGGAGGGGGCACTAAGCATTGCCCTGTTAATAATGAATTTCTTTGGTTTCTTTTTATAACATGCTACATTTCTCTCTTGCAGTTAGAAATATCAGGAATTTTTTTTCTTTTTTTCAACATCAGACTAAAAGAATCGTAATGAAGGAATCGGAAAATTAAGATATTTTTTAACGATGCGATTCCGATGCCGATGCCTCCCAAAATACACGATTCTTACGATTAACGATTCCGATTCCGATGAATCGTCCCACCACTACTTTTTACAAAACAAAAAGGAC
This sequence comes from Euprymna scolopes, assembly GCF_053919585.1. Taxonomy (NCBI): domain Eukaryota; kingdom Metazoa; phylum Mollusca; class Cephalopoda; order Sepiida; family Sepiolidae; genus Euprymna; species Euprymna scolopes. The sequence goes on from NW_027633423.1 coordinate 17,482, forward strand.
ATGTTATTCGATTAAAACTGATTCGAATTTTTCAAAAATAAAAGTTGAATTTTGTTTCCAAACAATTTCTTACAATTGAATTTTGTATTTTTCTATCTTTTCTGTTATAAATATTAATTTTCTTAGGAAAGGACTATTTTTTCTTTGCAAAAATATTTTTGATTTGATTCGAAAAACACTTTTAGTGGATAATATCACCTTTTTCATGTTTTCAGTTTTATTATACAATCGTATTTTACCAACATATTTTTTGGATCAATGAGAAATGATTATTCGTTAAACAAAAAATAAAACTGAATTGTTTGCTAAACGTTAATAATTTCTATCTCAGTATCAATAAAATAATTTATATCTCAGTATCAACAAAAGTATAAGATAGCTTGGGACGTGTTTGAGTTTTCGTACGTCTGCGTGGGTTAAATAATTTTGATAATAGATTTTTTAAAATCTTTTTAATTGAATATTCATTGAAATAAAAAAAAAAAAAAGAAACTGCACGTTGCAATAGCAAATCCGCACGTATTGACCTTTTCCAAAGCTATTTACATCCAATAATTTTATAGATTAAACATTATTTTCACAAAATTATTTAAAATAATTTTAGTTTGATAACAGTTAATAATTGACTAAACGATAACGTAATAATTAAATTTAACTTTCAAAATGTGAAAAATAAAATGAAAAAGGAAACAATAAACGGCATAGTTAAAAGAAGGAAGCGAAATACAAGTTTAAAAACAAAACAAAAAGATAGATCAAAGTGTAATATTTGTTATGATACTACATTTGTCCTTTCAGTGAAAGAAATCTATTTATCTTTGCCCCAATCCATAGTGCCCCTTAGACGGAGCCGAATTTTCCCCACATTAAAAACTGACCTTGTGTCTTACTCTGCCTTCATAAGAAGTCAAGTAATTCGTGATTCCTGGACATCGCAGGGTAGGTACAACTAGTATTATAGATCGCATTTATAGAAATATTATTCTTTTCGAAGTGAAAATGATGCCCATTGTTAACTTTGTGGTTACAAGAGGCTTATGTGTAATTTTGAGCGTTTCATGATTCAGAACAGACAACAAAGAAAGGATGACGTCATTTGGTCCTAGGATGGCGTTGATGGAATGATCCCCACAAAACATTTTAATATTACTTTTGCAATAAAAAAATTTGCTTTATTACAAAGTACGTTGTTTGTTTTATTTCAGTGTTAATTGCTTTGCTAATTTTTGTTCGTCAAGAGTTCTGAGTGAAATGAAAACTTGAAGGATTAGTACAAACGGAAATGACTTTTAATTATTTGATTTCGCATCGTTTTGTTTCAGAATTGATTATTGCAATTGCCTTCATGTGTAAAGTAAGAAAGGATGTAAGCTATGGACATAGATACGTAAACATGTGAAGAAAGAGGGGGAATATGTGCTGAGAGATCGAGAGCAGATGTGTGAAGTGAAAATGAAAGAGACGGCTATCTGAAGAGAGAACGGGAGCTACGGATTTTGTGTAGAGAGCGACAGAGATGGGTGTATGAAGAAAGAACGAGAGAGGCGGATATATGTGGGGGAAGAGACGGGTGGGTTAATTTTTAACTGGCGATCATTAAAGAATTCTATCCTAATAGCTGGACGAATGTCATTGAAAAATGCCATGTCTTTAATTCCTTTCTTTTCAACTTGACGGCCATACGCCGGCACATCATGAAGCGCCAACCCAGATAACCGTTTCCTGTTTTGAACTTGTACATTTATAAGATAAACTTCTGACCTTTTGACCTTTACTATTCTACCACCTTATTCGTATAGACTTCGCTGACCCAGGGTGGAAATGTTTTCTTGTTCTTGTGCAAAGAAATGGCACTAGATAAGTACGTGCAAAGTGAATGATCGATCCTCACAATGTATAAACGGGTTGACCTATCTCTTCACTTTAAAATGCACCAAAATTCAAGAAATAAACCAATTTTAATGAAAATATAATTTTTAATGTAATTTTACAACTTAACGAATAGAGAATATAACGAACTCTTAGTGAGCATTTATATTTTGGGTAAACAAAAACACCTTTATTAAAGTTAACGTTTTTAGTACTAAAACAACGCATAAAATTACTCTTGCTTTTTTATGAAAATAAAGCATCGTTAATGTTAATTAAAATTAATGCACTTATTGATCCGCGCTATTTTTAAATAGTACTTTCAAGTTTAATTAAAATTTTACGATACCTGTTCTTATTAAATTGTTAGACGAAAGTACAGAATACGTACACAACACGCTTCCATCTCCACGTTAAGAATGGCTTTCTAAATGTCATTATTTCAGCACGGCTCAATAAGTGCATGAGTACCTTTTATTTTCTTGAATAAAATAAAGTCTACTCTCCGAGAACACTACTGTTTTTGTTTTAATAATTATTTTTTTATTCAAAAATAAAAATTTAAATTGTTCAAAACATGTCCCCCCCCCCCAAGTTTATTGGGATTTTTTAAAATTACAATATTTTACATGACCATGCTCTAAGAATGT
>NW_027633424.1:0-33721 GCF_053919585.1 Euprymna scolopes
AATGTTACCGTGGTAGAGGTCGCCCCAACAGCAGCTACTGATAATGTAGGGGCCATGACGCGGGAACAAGTGGCGGAGGCATGGAGGAAATCCATGAGGGAAACACAGGGAGACGAGGAGGCAGCCACTTGGAAGGACGCTCGAAAGAACCGAAGACGGCCGGTGAAGCGTTGGTGGGTCCCGGACGAGGGTCCCCCAACAGAGACAAAATCAGAACGAAGCAGCCCCCAAAAGCCGTCGATGGAGGGGCTCCGAAGGTCCAAGTCGGAGGAAGTGGTTGTTGTAGATGGGTGCTCCCCGGGGTCAGGGAGGGCGACGGACAAGAGTGCGGTTCCCACCAGTGCGGAGGATTGGCCATCATTGACCAAGGATGATTCCCCCATCCCGGCTGCACAAAAAGAGGTAGCAACTGCCTGGACCGCCGCAAGGAGTCAGTCAGCTGTTCCAGGAGGCAAAAAGAAGACCCCCCAATACTATAAAGACCTCCTGGAAAACAACTTCAGAGAATATGCAGCTGGCAGCGTTATGAAGGTGGTTCCGGGCGTTCAAGAGGCCATCCAGGAGCGGTCGATTGCCTTCCTCACCTTCGACGAGAAGGGGAAGGGACTCACAAGGATCCCGCAGGAAAAAATGGCCGAGATTTTAGGAGAGCTGCGAATTCCGGCCCAGTATATGGTGCGGCGTTTTTTTGCCATGTGGGATGTCCTTTTGCCAACGAGGGAAGATGCGGAAAGGTTGTCAAAAGGAGATCTCACCTGGAAAGGGTTTCGACTGCGGCCGGAATACAAGTCGAAAAGAAGAGCAGCAGTTACCATCAAGGGGGTGCCCAGCTTCATCTCGGAGGACCAGCTGGGCGCCACGATGTCTCAATTTGGCGAAGTAGAATGCGTGCAGCCGGTGATTGGCCCCCGAGGAATAAGGATGGGGGAAATCAAGATGGAGATGAGGGTCAGCAGAAAGGAAGTGGAGAAGATCCCCTCCCAACTATCGTGTGAAGGATGGACCATGTTGGTGCTGGTAGAAGGGAGGAGACCGCACTGCTGGTCCTGCCAGAAACCGGGCCATGTGTCCCGCTTCTGTCCCAAAAGGATGGAAGAGGAAAAGAAAAAGGACGGACAGGAGCCGGTCAGGGAAAAGGCGGTAGACAAGGATCGGGCCGACACCTGGAGTAAGGTTGTGTCCAGGAGGACCAAAAAAATAGCAGAGGTGTCCGCTCCCACAACAACACCCAGAGGAGCGGCGGTGTCGGCCAAGCGTAAGCTCAGGGTCAGCTCCTCCGAATCAGAAGGAGAGGAAGGAGGAGACACGAAGAAAGACGCTAAAAGAGAAAAAACAGCAGAAGAAGACCCTGAGCATCCGCCAACAGTCCCCGAAGAGGATGTCCAGGCCACCCCTCCCCTATTCAATACGCCTCCAGAAGAAAAGGAGCCGGGCGAAGCTCCGGAAATACCCATGGAGGCTGAGGAGCCAACAGTAAAGCAAGGAAAAGAGAAGCCAGTAGCCCCCAGAGAAGTGAAGACCAGAAAACTTCCTTTCTGGCCGGGGGAGAAGATTTGCGTAGTAGGAACCGAGGAAACGGTCAGCGACCTCAATGGGAGGCAAAAAAAACATCTGAAGTCCCTCGAAAACCTCTCAAAGGTGGACGGGAAGGAGGTCGCTGACCCCAGGAACTTTGCAGATGCTCCTCAGCTGATTACGTTCGTCCGGCCAAATAGGGGAGGGCGAGCGAAAGCCCTATGGAGGATGCTGGAGGAGAGCAAAACGGCCTTCAAGGGTTTAAAGATTTTTGACGGGGAGCACCCATCACTAGGGCAGATAGCCAAAAAGTGCGAAGGGCGGGTCCCCATTTATGTTCACCCCTCCCTGTATAGGGCTTTAAAGATTACGTTTCCTCTGGACGTTGGGGGCCTGGCCAGAAACGGACGGCTTACGTCCGACCTGCTCTCGGGCAGTCTTGGCCAGGCTTTTGACGTCCTATCCCCCGAGGACTTCAGACCCCTAGTCGACGAATTCTACTAGGTAAGGAAGCATGGCCACGGGCTTGAACCTGGCTAGTTTAAATGCGAGGGGCATGAGATCTCGAAGCAAGGCTGCTCGCGTGCTGAGGGATCTCGTGGCCCTTGAGGTAGATATAGCTGCGTTACAGGAGACCCACTTTGTTGGGCCCGGGGATTGCAGTGTGCTGGTCAACGACTTTGACGTTTACTCAGCATACGGCAATCTCCGTAGCAGTGGGGTTTCTGTTCTAGTAAGTCGCACCCTGTCTGCGACGGTTACCGTTATCCACGCCGGCGCTCATGGGAGGCTGGTCGTGGTCGATGTTGCCGTTAAAAGCGGCGTGTTCCGGATAGTGGCAGTTTATGCGCCTAACATCCCCAGCGAGAGGGTTTCCTTTTTTCGGCGGGTGGAGGTGTTTCTCTCTTCGGGTCCGGAGCGGGTAGTCTTAATGGGGGACTGGAATGCCGTCCTGGACCCCAGCATAGATAAGGTCGGGGGGGTTAGAGGGTCGGGTTGGTGTGAAAGCAGCCTGTCTGACCTGATGGCCTCGTGCGATCTGGTCGATAGGTTCCGTCTGGATCACCCCGGGAGGGAGATGTGGACGTGGCATACTAGTGCGGCCTCCAGTCCAAGTACATACTTGGACAGGATGTTAATTAGAAGGGGCGACGTAGATTTTCTATCTTGTCCCACGTTCCACTGGCTAGGTCATTCGGACCACAAACTCGTGTTGGCCCGTTTGAAGTTAGGTAATAGGCCTAGGTTGGCTGGCTACTGGAAGTTGAACGCCTCCTTGTTGGAGTCGGAAGACTTCCGGGAGCGGCTGACAACACTAATCCAGAGGGAGTTAGTGGGGGCGGTTACCGGGAGTAGCTGGTGGGTTAAGCTTAAGGTCACCATTAGGCGCTTTTGTGTCCACTATAGCCAAAGCCTCGCGTTAGTTAGGGCTCGGACCAAAAGGCACTTAGACGATAGACTGACCCGGGCGGTGGCAGGGGGGGATTCCCTAGAACTAGCTCTAGTAAAGGAGGACCTGAATCGCTTGGCTAGCGAGCGATACACAGGTCAGGTAGTTAGAGCTAGGTTAAAAAGAGTCTCCAACGAAGCCGCGAACGTTGACGCTGTTGAGCGTGGGGCTGCTTTAAGACGTGGCTCGGATGGGTACATTCGGGAGGTGAAAGACCTGGAAGGGCGCTCTCTCGTGTCGGCGCGGGAGATCTGCAACGGGTTTCGACAACATCTGGAGGAGCGATTCACCCAACTACCCAGACTCCGCGGCCAGGAGTTTGGCGGCTATTTGGCTGGCTCGCCCCGCCTTACTGCGGACCGAGCGGCTAGCTGCGAGGGGATGGTTACGGAGCGTGAGGTCATTACTGCGTTGAAGCAGGTAGGCCTCAACAAATCTCCGGGACTTGATGGTTTGCCCTATGAATTGTTCTTGAGGCTGTCGCCCATGTTTGTGCCCCTTCTGACGGGCGTGTTTAACCACTGGTTTGTCACGGGCTCGATCCCGAGACAGGTAACCAAAGGAGTGGTCACGCTTCTGAAGAAGGGGAACCAACCTGGAGGGGGGAATCTAGACGATTACAGGCCGATCACTCTGCTTAACGCAGACGTGAAGATTTTGGCTCGCGTTCTCGCAAACCGGATGCAGGTTGTTATCGGTGACTTGATCGAACCGGATCAGAATTACGCTGTGAAGGGTCGATCAATTCAGAACAACTTGCACCTGGTGCGCTTGATCTTAGAGGGTTTAGAAGACGACACGGAAGCCGCGCTGATCAATTTGGATCAGTCCAAGGCGTTCGATAGGGTGGACCATGGGTTCCTGAGGTCTGTTGTGGAAACCGCCGGCTTTGGTCCGGACTTCCGCAAGTGGGTCTCTGCTCTGTATCGTGATCCCGCGGTAGTGGTGCAAGTCAACGGTAGGTTGTCGGAGTCCTTTGGGGTCTCTCGGTCGGTGCGGCAGGGCTGTCCGCTGTCGCCTCTGCTCTATGTCCTGGCGTTGGAGCCCTTCCTTCGCAAATTAAGGGACGAGGCGGCGAGACCAGTCCTACGCGGCATTGCTCTACCTGGCGGCCGATTTGCCAGGGTGTCCGCGTACGCTGATGACGTCACCGTTTTCGCAGCTTGTCGTAACGACATCGAAGCGGTGATAGAGGCGATCGCTGAGTACGAAGTTGTTACAGGGGCCGTGATCAATCGCAGCAAGTCCGTCGGCCTGCGGTTGAGCGCCTGGACCGGGGTAAACTCGCTTCCAGGTGCGTTCGGCTGGACTGATGGCCCGGTTAAGATCCTCGGCGTGTGGTTCGGGCCGGATCTCCAGTTGGACAAGAATTGGTCGGAGGTACAGACGAAGGTCGAATCGTCGGTCGTGTCTTGGATTCGAAGGAGGTTGTCCTTGAAGGGTCGTGCGGAGGCATGCGCCACTTACGTGTTTCCGCTGATCCTTTACCGTTTATCTGTTCTTCCCCTGCCTGCGGACCGCTGTAAGGCTTTAGAGCGACTCCTTTTCCGACTGCTCTGGAAGGGAGGAAAGCCGTATGTCCGTAGACAGGTCTGTACGCAGAAACTTGGCGAGGGAGGCTTGGGAATGCCGGACTTGAAAAGTCACAAGCATGCTGAAAGACTGGCGTTCCTGAGTCGTACACTGTTAGAGGAGACGCACTGGGTACCGGCGGTGGAACAGGCTTTTCCGCAGCTCGTATCCGCCCCTGCCGCTGAAGGTCGCAGAAGACCAGCAGGGGATTCGCGTTTCTTCACCGAGTGCCGGGCTGCCCTTAGGGCGTTGCCGGGGTCCAGTGACCTTGCGCGGTCTAGGAGGAGGCTGTATCGGGATCTAGTGGTGGGGACCGCTAACGATCCGCTGGTGGAGCGGCTACATCTGTCGGGGGAGGAGGTTCTCTCGCTGTGGAGTTGGGCGCCTGCCAGCAGTCATTTAAATAATTCAGAATTTTCAGTAACGTGGAGACTGGTCCGGGACGCGCTGCCACTTTTCGACCGACTTGCCAGAGATTGCCGGGATAGAGAATTTTATTATCCCCCGTGCCCCCGCTGCAATGACGAGGAGGAGGACGAGACGAGGGAACACGCGTTCTTTCTTTGCAGCGGGGTGCGGAGTCTCTGGAGGTATGTCGAAGAGGTAACGGCTCGCATCGACCCCGAGCGGTCGGTGCCACTTGATTTAGCGTATGTGGTCGATAATGTGGACCCGCCGTTTTCTAGGGAGAAACGGTTGGTGTTTCTAGCGATACTAGCCGTAGCTAGGTTAGTGACGTGGGTTTCACGTCTAGACATCGTCTATGAGGGGCAGTCTGTTTCCGATCGGGATCTGGTCGTTCGTTTTAAGCACCAACTTAAAACGAAAATCAGATGCGATTGGGAAAGGTTGCCCCGCATCGACTTTGATAGAAGATGGGTGCACAACACTAGTTTGTGCATCCGACGAGGAGCCAGGTTCGAGTTCGTGCTTCCCCCTGGTTAGAATTGGTCCTAGGGTGCTGGGGTTGGTGTTTTCTATACTCGGAACCCACCCCAATGTATTTGTTAAACAAGAGTTTACTCTTGTCCATGGGTAGAAGCTAGGGTTAGTTAGGAAATGGTAACCACTTCGAGTGGAAGATGAGTATCTTTATTAGGGCCTAGACTAGGGATGTATGTGTGTCGATCCGGTCCCTGATTTATTTTTATTCGGCACTAGGAGAGCTTCCAAAGATGCCCACTCCCACTTGTTTGTTTTGTCCCCGGCCTTTGTTGCCCCTTATGCATTTTTATCTTGGAAGACGCCGTCCATTCCCGACGAACCCCCTCCACAAGTTATTTTTTCACCAGCAGTTTTTGCTGTCCCGTAGATCCTCCATTCCCCACTAGGGAGCGACCTGCTTGCTTTCACCTTTCCCTTCGGGGAGGGGACCGGAAGACAGTGGGCGTTCCACTAACGAGTAGAGAGTAGGATGGGAGGGTCCCTTACTAATCTGCCCCCATAGGCATTTTGTTAAGTTGTTTTCTTTTTCTTTCTTTTTGGGTGTATTTTAGCTTGCCCCCCTCCCCTTCATCTCACCCCCATTTATTAAAAAAAAAAAAAAAAAAAAAAAAATACTTTTTGTTTGTACATATATTTTTGTTTTGTTTTATGTAAATACACTTTTTTATTATTACAGAATGCATGAAGGTCGCCTGCCATCCCGTTAAGCTGGGGAGAATTAGTTTTGTTTTAAATAGGTCCTGGTAAGAATGTAAGGCGAATTGTAGAATGATAGTTCTCTAGTGTAGTCTTTTAATAAAGAACTTGTCTTTCAGTACAAGTCTAGCGTTAGCTTTAGTAAAGACCCGATTTCTTTTTTCCCCACACCCCCCTACTTGGCCCTGGTGCCTAAGTTGTTACGGACCCCAAATAAGGCCTTGGCAGTAGATAATGCCAAGGTCGGGGCCGTAACGACTAAATAAATTCTCGGCCTCTTCTGGCTAAGATCAAAGTGTAGTATCTGTTCTTATCAGCTTAATATCTGATAGGTCCCTCGCATGGAGGGATCACGATATTAAACTGATTTTTGGAACTCGGTCAAGGGTTAGGAGCTTGCTCCCCCTTCTCCACGGGTTGGCCTGGTATTGCACTGCCTCCAGGAGTTAACAGCCCCGATTCTGACCCCAGCTCGCTCGGGAAAGAGTCAGAAAACGCAATCCCAAAAACAGACTGACTACTACTTTGATCTTACTACTAAACTAAACTACTTTGTTGGTACTTACTTCCCTTTACTTAGTTGTTTGTTTAGTTGTTGCTTGCTTTGGTTTCGTTCGCTTTCGGTCCGGTCCGCTCGGCTGGACCGTTCGTTGGTCTCATTAGCTGGAGGACGGAGGCGGGCGGGCGGCCCTCCTTGGCCGCTGCCTGCGATCGACGCTTCCACTAGTAGAGAGGGGCCGGGGGTAGGGGGGTCGTTGTCGCTCTGCCCGCAACCTTTGCCGCCCGGACCGGTCCACTGACGACCCCGGCCCCGGAGGGAGCCCCTTTATCGCTTCTCGGCCTCTTCTGGCTAAGATCAAAGTGTAGTATCTGTTCTTATCAGCTTAATATCTGATAGGTCCCTCGCATGGAGGGATCACGATATTAAACTGATTTTTGGAACTCGGTCAAGGGTTAGGAGCTTGCTCCCCCTTCTCCACGGGTTGGCCTGGTATTGCACTGCCTCCAGGAGTTAACAGCCCCGATTCTGACCCCAGCTCGCTCGGGAAAGAGTCAGAAAACGCAATCCCAAAAACAGACTGACTACTACTTTGATCTTACTACTAAACTAAACTACTTTGTTGGTACTTACTTCCCTTTACTTAGTTGTTTGTTTAGTTGTTGCTTGCTTTGGTTTCGTTCGCTTTCGGTCCGGTCCGCTCGGCTGGACCGTTCGTTGGTCTCATTAGCTGGAGGACGGAGGCGGGCGGGCGGCCCTCCTTGGCCGCTGCCTGCGATCGACGCTTCCACTAGTAGAGAGGGGCCGGGGGTAGGGGGGTCGTTGTCGCTCTGCCCGCAACCTTTGCCGCCCGGACCGGTCCACTGACGACCCCGGCCCCGGAGGGAGCCCCTTTATCGCTTCTCGGCCTCTTCTGGCTAAGATCAAAGTGTAGTATCTGTTCTTATCAGCTTAATATCTGATAGGTCCCTCGCATGGAGGGATCACGATATTAAACTGATTTTTGGAACTCGGTCAAGGGTTAGGAGCTTGCTCCCCCTTCTCCACGGGTTGGCCTGGTATTGCACTGCCTCCAGGAGTTAACAGCCCCGATTCTGACCCCAGCTCGCTCGGGAAAGAGTCAGAAAACGCAATCCCAAAAACAGACTGACTACTACTTTGATCTTACTACTAAACTAAACTACTTTGTTGGTACTTACTTCCCTTTACTTAGTTGTTTGTTTAGTTGTTGCTTGCTTTGGTTTCGTTCGCTTTCGGTCCGGTCCGCTCGGCTGGACCGTTCGTTGGTCTCATTAGCTGGAGGACGGAGGCGGGCGGGCGGCCCTCCTTGGCCGCTGCCTGCGATCGACGCTTCCACTAGTAGAGAGGGGCCGGGGGTAGGGGGGTCGTTGTCGCTCTGCCCGCAACCTTTGCCGCCCGGACCGGTCCACTGACGACCCCGGCCCCGGAGGGAGCCCCTTTATCGCTTCTCGGCCTCTTCTGGCTAAGATCAAAGTGTAGTATCTGTTCTTATCAGCTTAATATCTGATAGGTCCCTCGCATGGAGGGATCACGATATTAAACTGATTTTTGGAACTCGGTCAAGGGTTAGGAGCTTGCTCCCCCTTCTCCACGGGTTGGCCTGGTATTGCACTGCCTCCAGGAGTTAACAGCCCCGATTCTGACCCCAGCTCGCTCGGGAAAGAGTCAGAAAACGCAATCCCAAAAACAGACTGACTACTACTTTGATCTTACTACTAAACTAAACTACTTTGTTGGTACTTACTTCCCTTTACTTAGTTGTTTGTTTAGTTGTTGCTTGCTTTGGTTTCGTTCGCTTTCGGTCCGGTCCGCTCGGCTGGACCGTTCGTTGGTCTCATTAGCTGGAGGACGGAGGCGGGCGGGCGGCCCTCCTTGGCCGCTGCCTGCGATCGACGCTTCCACTAGTAGAGAGGGGCCGGGGGTAGGGGGGTCGTTGTCGCTCTGCCCGCAACCTTTGCCGCCCGGACCGGTCCACTGACGACCCCGGCCCCGGAGGGAGCCCCTTTATCGCTTCTCGGCCTCTTCTGGCTAAGATCAAAGTGTAGTATCTGTTCTTCAGTGCTTGCTCTGGTCTGCTATTAGTTGACGAGTTGGGAGCTTTTGGCCTTTGGTCAAAAGTCTTTTTTCTTTTTGGCCTCTTTTGGCGTCTTGCTCTTGCGAGGACCAGCCCCTTCTTTGGGGATTGGACCTCCTTGAGAACTTGTTAAGTTTTTGTTTTGTTTATTAACTGTTGTTTTCTATTTTTTACAGATAGTCCGGGGTCTAGCTAGAGCTTAAGCAGCCGGCAGGGCCAAGGGATACCGACGTGCCTTTTTAGGCGAAGGTCCCTTGGTTTCCGAATCGGCGGGCACTAGTTGGGCTCCGGGCCTTCACTTAGATGGAGCAGGCCTCTGCTCCTGCCACCTTGGGGGACGCCCCAGGTGTAGTGTCCGAGACGGGTCGGGGGGGTGCCATCCCGCAAGGCACCCCCAGTTCGAGAAGGGTCCCCGGGGTCGCCACCCCGGAGTGTTCGGTAGCGTCGGTTGCGTCGGTCGAGTCGGTCGTGTCGGTCGTGTCGGTCGTGTCCGGATCGCGAGCGGGGGTCGCTGCCCCCAGTCCAGTGGTCGAGGCCTCTGGCAGGAGTAGGGAAGGGGTCGAATCCCCTTGGTCAGGTTCGAGACGCGTGTCGGGGGTTGCTGCCCGTAAAGGCAACCCCATTTCGTGCAGGTTGGTAGCCGCCGCTGGCAGCTTGATGGTCGCGGGGGGGACTGCCCTGCAGGGTACCCCCAATAGGGAGAACGCTGATCTGGGGGTCGTTAGCCCTAATGTAGCCGTGGTGGAAGTTGCCCCAACAGCAGCGGTAGGCAAAGTGGGGGAAAGGCTGCCAGGGAAAACTCCAGGGGCCATGTCAAGAGAACAAGTGGCCGAAGCCTGGAGGAACTCAATGAGGGAGTCAACAGGAGGAAAAGAGGCAGCAACGTGGAAGGAGGCGCGAAAAGATAGGAGAAGGCCGGTAAAGCGTTGGTGGGTCACGGATGAGGGTCCCCCAACGGAAACGCAGTCCGAAAAAAGCAGCCCCCAAAAACCAGCAACGGAGGGACTAAGAAAGGTTAGATCCGAGGAGGTGATCGTAGTAGATGGGTGCTCCCAGGGGTCAGGGAGGGCGTCGGATAAGGATGCGGTTCCAGCCAGCGCGGAGGATTGGCCAGCCCTCACCAGGGATGATTCACCAATACCGGCTGCGCAAAAGGAAGTATCGGCAGCCTGGTCCGGAGTAAAATTGCCAGCAGGAATTCCCGGAGGAAAAAAGAAGACCCCCCAATACTATAAAGACCTCCTGGAAAATAATTTCAAAGAATATGCGGCTGGTAACGTGATGAAGGTGGTGCCAGAAGTCCAGGAGGCAATGCAAGACAGGTCAATCGCCTTCCTCACCTTCGACGAGAAGGGGAAGGGACTAACGAGGATCCCAGCTGAAAAGATGCTAGAAATCCTGGGTGAGCTGCGGATTCCGGCCCAGTACTTGGTGCGACGGTTTTTTGCCATGTGGGATATCCTTTTGCCAACGAGGGAAGACGCAGAGAGGTTGGCAAAAGGAGATCTCACCTGGAAGAATTTTCGACTGCGGCCGGAATACAAATCAAAGAGGAGGGCAGCGGTTACAGTGAAGGGAGTGCCCAGCTTCATTTCGGAAGACCAGCTGGGCGCCACGATGGCACAGTACGGGGAGGTCGAGAGTGTGCAGCCGGTGATTGGCCCCCGAGGAATCCGGATGGGGGAGATAAGACTGGACATGAGGGTGGACCGAAAGGAGGTCGAAAAAATCCCCTCCCAACTTTCATGTGAGGGCTGGACAATGCTGGTCATTGTTGAAGGAAGGAGGCCGCACTGCTGGTCCTGCCAGAAACCAGGCCATGTGTCCCGCTTCTGTCCTAAAAGGATAGAAGCCGAAAAAGAAAAAGAAACAGCAGCAAAGAAACTAAGCGAGGACAAGGCGGCGGACAGGAACGAGGCCGGCACCTGGAGTAAGGTGGTCTCCAGGAAAACGAAAAAGATGGAAGTGGCCGCTCCAATAACAACACCCAGAGGAGCGGCAGGGTCGGCCAAAAGAAAACTCAGGGTCAGCTCCTCCGAGTCGGAAGAAGAAGAAGGAGGAGGGGCCAAAAAAGATGCGAAAAGAGAGAAAATGATAGAAGAAGACCCTGAGCATCCAACACAAGTCCCCGAAGAGGATGTCCAGGCCACCCCTCCCCTATTCAGTACCCCTCCAGAGGAAAAGGAGCCGGGCGAAGCTCCAGAAACACCGATGGAGGCTGAGGAGCCAACCAAAAAACGACCAGATGAGAGGCCTGCAGCTCCCAGAGAAGGCAAGTCCAGAAAGTTTCCCTTCTGGCCGGGAGAAAAAATCTGCCAAGTCAGAATGGAAGAATCGGTCAGCGACCTCAATGGAAGACAAAGGAAATTTTTGAGGTCCCTCGAAAACCTCTCAAAGGTGGACGAGAAGGAGGTCGCTGACCCTAGGAATTTTGCGGATGCTCCTCAGCTGATTACGTTCGTCCGGCCAAATAGGGGAGGGCGAGCGAAAGCCTTATGGAGGATGCTAGAAGAAAGCAAGACGGCCTTTAAGGGATTAAAAATATTCGACGGGGAGCACCCATCACTAGGGCAAATAGCCAAAAAATGCGAAGGGAGGGTCCCCATTTATGTTCACCCCTCCCTGTATAGGGCTCTAAAAATTACGTTTCCTCTGGACGTTGGGGGCCTGGCTAGAGACGGACGGCTTACGTCCGACCTGCTCTCGGGCAGTCTTGGCCAGGCTTTTGACGTCCTATCCCCCGAGGACTTCAGACCCCTAGTCGACGAATTTTTCTAGATAGGGAAGCATGGCCACGGGCTTGAACCTGGCTAGTTTAAATGCGAGGGGCATGAGATCTCGAAGCAAGGCTGCTCGCGTGCTGAGGGATCTCGTGGCCCTTGAGGTAGATATAGCTGCGTTACAGGAGACCCACTTTGTTGGGCCCGGGGATTGCAGTGTGCTGGTCAACGACTTTTACGTTTACTCAGCATACGGCAATCTCCGTAGCAGTGGGGTTTCTGTTCTAGTAAGTCGCACCCTGTCTGCGACGGTTACCGTTATCCACGCCGACGCTCATGGGAGGCTGGTCGTGGTCGATGTTGCCGTTAAAAGCGGCGTGTTCCGGATAGTGGCAGTTTATGCACCTAACATCCCCAGCGAGAGGGTTTCCTTTTTTCGGCGGGTGGAGGTGTTTCTCTCTTCGGGTCCGGAGCGGGTAGTCTTAATGGGGGACTGGAATGCCGTCCTGGACCCCAGCATAGATAAGGTCGGGGGGGTTAGAGGGTCGGGTTGGTGTGAAAGCAGCCTGTCTGACCTGATGGCCTCGTGCGATCTGGTCGATAGGTTCCGTCTGGATCACCCCGGGAGGGAGATGTGGACGTGGCATACTAGTGCGGCCTCCAGTCCAAGTACATACTTGGACAGGATGTTAATTAGAAGGGGCGACGTAGATTTTCTATCTTGTCCCACGTTCCACTGGCTAGGTCATTCGGACCACAAACTCGTGTTGGCCCGTTTGAAGTTAGGTAATAGGCCTAGGTTGGCTGGCTACTGGAAGTTGAACGCCTCCTTGTTGGAGTCGGAAGACTTCCGGGAGCGGCTGACAACACTAATCCAGAGGGAGTTAGTGGGGGCGGTTACCGGGAGTAGCTGGTGGGTTAAGCTTAAGGTCACCATTAGGCGCTTTTGTGTCCAATATAGCCAAAGCCTCGCGTTAGTTAGGGCTCGGACCAAAAGGCACTTAGACGATAGACTGACCCGGGCGGTGGCGGGGGGGGATTCCCTAGAACTAGCTCTAGTAAAGGAGGACCTGAATCGCTTGGCTAGCGAGCGATACACAGGTCAGGTAGTTAGAGCTAGGTTAAAAAGAGTCTCCAACGAAGCCGCGAACGTTGACGCTGTTGAGCGTGGGGCTGCTTTAAGACGTGGCTCGGATGGGTACATTCGGGAAGTGAAAGACCTGGAAGGGCGCTCTCTCGTGTCGGCGCGGGAGATCTGCAACGGGTTTCGACAACATCTGGAGGAGCGATTCACCCAACTACCCAGACTCCGCGGCCAGGAGTTTGGCGGCTATTTGGCTGGCTCGCCCCGCCTTACTGCGGACCGAGCGGCTAGCTGCGAGGGGATGGTTACGGAGCGTGAGGTCATTACTGCGTTGAAGCAGGTAGGCCTCAACAAATCTCCGGGACTTGATGGTTTGCCCTATGAATTGTTCTTGAGGCTGTCGCCCATGTTTGTTCCCCTTCTGACGGGCGTGTTTAACCACTGGTTTGTCACGGGCTCGATCCCGAGACAGGTTACCAAGGGAGTGGTCACGCTTTTGAAGAAGGGGAACCAACCTGGAGGGGGGAATCTAGACGATTACAGGCCGATCACTCTGCTTAACGCAGACGTGAAGATTTTGGCTCGCGTTCTTGCAAATCGGATGCAGGTTGTTATCGGTGACTTGGTCGAACCGGATCAGAATTACGCTGTGAAGGGTCGATCAATTCAGAACAACTTGCACCTGGTGCGCTTGATCTTAGAGGGTTTAGAAGACGACACGGAAGCCGCGCTGATCAATTTGGATCAGTCCAAGGCGTTCGATAGGGTGGACCATGGGTTCCTGAGGTCTGTTGTGGAAACCGCCGGCTTTGGTCCGGACTTCCGCAAGTGGGTCTCTGCTCTGTATCGTGATCCCGCGGTAGTGGTGCAAGTCAACGGTAGGTTGTCGGAGTCCTTTGGGGTCTCTCGGTCGGTGCGGCAGGGCTGTCCGCTGTCGCCTCTGCTCTATGTCCTGGCGTTGGAGCCCTTCCTTCGCAAATTAAGGGACGAGGCGGCGAGACCAGTCCTACGCGGCATTGCTCTACCTGGCGGCCGATTTGCCAGGGTGTCCGCGTACGCTGATGACGTCACCGTTTTCGCAGCTTGTCGTAACGACATCGAAGCGGTGATAGAGGCGATCGCTGAGTACGAAGTTGTTACAGGGGCCGTGATCAATCGCAGCAAGTCCGTCGGCCTGCGGTTGAGCGCCTGGACCGGGGTAAACTCGCTTCCAGGTGCGTTCGGCTGGACTGATGGCCCGGTTAAGATCCTCGGCGTGTGGTTCGGGCCGGATCTCCAGTTGGACAAGAATTGGTCGGAGGTACAGACGAAGGTCGAATCGTCGGTCGTGTCTTGGATTCGAAGGAGGTTGTCCTTGAAGGGTCGTGCGGAGGCATGCGCCACTTACGTGTTTCCGCTGATCCTTTACCGTTTATCTGTTCTTCCCCTGCCTGCGGACCGCTGTAAGGCTTTAGAGCGCCTCCTTTTTAAACTGCTGTGGAAAGGAGGAAAGCCGTATGTCCGTAGACAGGTCTGTACGCAGAAACTTGGCGAGGGAGGCTTGGGAATGCCGGACTTGAAAAGTCACAAGCATGCTGAAAGACTGGCGTTCCTGAGTCGTACACTGTTAGAGGAGACGCACTGGGTACCAGCGGTGGAACAGGCTTTTCCGCAGCTCGTATCCGCCCCTGCCGCTGAAGGTCGCAGAAGACCAGCAGGGGATTCGCGTTTCTTCACCGAGTGCCGGGCTGCCCTTAGGGCGTTGCCGGGGTCCAGTGACCTTGCGCGGTCTAGGAGGAGGCTGTATCGGGATCTAGTGGTGGGGACCGCTAACGATCCGCTGGTGGAGCGGCTACATCTGTCGGGGGAGGAGGTTCTCTCGCTGTGGAGTTGGGCGCCTGCCAGCAGTCATTTAAATAATTCAGAATTTTCAGTAACGTGGAGACTGGTCCGGGACGCGTTGCCACTTTTCGACCGACTTGCCAGGGATTGCCGGGATGGAGAATTTTATTATCCCCCGTGCCCCCGCTGCAATGACGAGGAGGAGGACGAGACGAGGGAACACGCGTTCTTTCTTTGCAGCGGGGTGCGGAGTCTCTGGAGGTATGTCGAAGAGGTAACGGCTCGCATCGACCCCGAGCGGTCGGTGCCACTTGATTTAGCGTATGTGGTCGATAATGTGGACCCGCCGTTTTCTAGGGAGAAACGGTTGGTGTTTCTAGCGATACTAGCCGTAGCTAGGTTAGTGACGTGGGTTTCACGTCTAGACATCGTCTATGAGGGGCAGTCTGTTTCCGATCGGGATCTGGTCGTTCGTTTTAAGCACCAACTTAAAACGAAAATCAGATGCGATTGGGAAAGGTTGCCCCGCATCGACTTTGATAGAAGATGGGTGCACAACACTAGTTTGTGCATCCGACGAGGAGCCAGGTTCGAGTTCGTGCTTCCCCCTGGTTAGAATTGGTCCTAGGGTGCTGGGGTTGGTGTTTTCTATACTCGGAACCCACCCCAATGTATTTGTTAAACAAGAGTCTACTCTTGTCCATGGGTAGAAGCTAGGGTTAGTTAGGAAATGGTAACCACTTCGAGTGGAAGATGAGTATCTTTATTAGGGCCTAGACTAGGGATGTATGTGTGTCGATCCGGTCCCTGATTTATTTTTATTCGGCACTAGGAGAGCTTCCAAAGATGCCCACTCCCACTTGTTTGTTTTGTCCCCGGCCTTTGTTGCCCCTTATGCATTTTTATCTTGGAAGACGCCGTCCATTCCCGACGAACCCCCTCCACAAGTTATTTTTTCACCAGCAGTTTTTGCTGTCCCGTAGATCCTCCATTCCCCACTAGGGAGCGACCTGCTTGCTTTCACCTTTCCCTTCGGGGAGGGGACCGGAAGACAGTGGGCGTTCCACTAACGAGTAGAGAGTAGGATGGGAGGGTCCCTTACTAATCCGCCCCCATAGGCATTTTGTTAAGTTGTTTTCTTTTTCTTTCTTTTTGGGTGTATTTTAGCTTGCCCCCCTCCCCTTCATCTCACCCCCATTTATTTTAAAAAAAAAAAAAAAAAAAAAAAAAAAAAAAAAAAAAAAAATAATAATTTTGTTTGTACATATATTTTTGTTTTGTTTTATGTAAATACACTTTTTTATTATTACAGAATGCATGAAGGTCGCCTGCCATCCCGTTAAGCTGGGGAGAATTAGTTTTATTTTAAATAGGTCCTGGTAAGAATGTAAGGCGAATTGTAGAATGATAGTTCTCTAGTGTAGTCTTTTAATAAAGAACTTGTCTTTCAGTACAAGTCTAGCGTTAGCTCTAGTAAAGACCCGATTTCTTTTTTCCCCCACACCCCCCTACTTGGCCCTGGTGCCTAAGTTGTTACGGACCCCAAATAAGGCCTTGGCAGTAGATAATGCCAAGGTCGGGGCCGTAACGACTAAATAAATTCTCGGCCTCTTCTGGCTAAGATCAAAGTGTAGTATCTGTTCTTATCAGCTTAATATCTGATAGGTCCCTCGCATGGAGGGATCACGATATTAAACTGATTTTTGGAACTCGGTCAAGGGTTAGGAGCTTGCTCCCCCTTCTCCACGGGTTGGCCTGGTATTGCACTGCCTCCAGGAGTTAACAGCCCCGATTCTGACCCCAGCTCGCTCGGGAAAGAGTCAGAAAACGCAATCCCAAAAACAGACTGACTACTACTTTGATCTTACTACTAAACTAAACTACTTTGTTGGTACTTACTTCCCTTTACTTAGTTGTTTGTTTAGTTGTTGCTTGCTTTGGTTTCGTTCGCTTTCGGTCCGGTCCGCTCGGCTGGACCGTTCGTTGGTCTCATTAGCTGGAGGACGGAGGCGGGCGGGCGGCCCTCCTTGGCCGCTGCCTGCGATCGACGCTTCCACTAGTAGAGAGGGGCCGGGGGTAGGGGGGTCGTTGTCGCTCTGCCCGCAACCTTTGCCGCCCGGACCGGTCCACTGACGACCCCGGCCCCGGAGGGAGCCCCTTTATCGCTTCTCGGCCTCTTCTGGCTAAGATCAAAGTGTAGTATCTGTTCTTATCAGCTTAATATCTGATAGGTCCCTCGCATGGAGGGATCACGATATTAAACTGATTTTTGGAACTCGGTCAAGGGTTAGGAGCTTGCTCCCCCTTCTCCACGGGTTGGCCTGGTATTGCACTGCCTCCAGGAGTTAACAGCCCCGATTCTGACCCCAGCTCGCTCGGGAAAGAGTCAGAAAACGCAATCCCAAAAACAGACTGACTACTACTTTGATCTTACTACTAAACTAAACTACTTTGTTGGTACTTACTTCCCTTTACTTAGTTGTTTGTTTAGTTGTTGCTTGCTTTGGTTTCGTTCGCTTTCGGTCCGGTCCGCTCGGCTGGACCGTTCGTTGGTCTCATTAGCTGGAGGACGGAGGCGGGCGGGCGGCCCTCCTTGGCCGCTGCCTGCGATCGACGCTTCCACTAGTAGAGAGGGGCCGGGGGTAGGGGGGTCGTTGTCGCTCTGCCCGCAACCTTTGCCGCCCGGACCGGTCCACTGACGACCCCGGCCCCGGAGGGAGCCCCTTTATCGCTTCTCGGCCTCTTCTGGCTAAGATCAAAGTGTAGTATCTGTTCTTATCAGCTTAATATCTGATAGGTCCCTCGCATGGAGGGATCACGATATTAAACTGATTTTTGGAACTCGGTCAAGGGTTAGGAGCTTGCTCCCCCTTCTCCACGGGTTGGCCTGGTATTGCACTGCCTCCAGGAGTTAACAGCCCCGATTCTGACCCCAGCTCGCTCGGGAAAGAGTCAGAAAACGCAATCCCAAAAACAGACTGACTACTACTTTGATCTTACTACTAAACTAAACTACTTTGTTGGTACTTACTTCCCTTTACTTAGTTGTTTGTTTAGTTGTTGCTTGCTTTGGTTTCGTTCGCTTTCGGTCCGGTCCGCTCGGCTGGACCGTTCGTTGGTCTCATTAGCTGGAGGACGGAGGCGGGCGGGCGGCCCTCCTTGGCCGCTGCCTGCGATCGACGCTTCCACTAGTAGAGAGGGGCCGGGGGTAGGGGGGTCGTTGTCGCTCTGCCCGCAACCTTTGCCGCCCGGACCGGTCCACTGACGACCCCGGCCCCGGAGGGAGCCCCTTTATCGCTTCTCGGCCTCTTCTGGCTAAGATCAAAGTGTAGTATCTGTTCTTATCAGCTTAATATCTGATAGGTCCCTCGCATGGAGGGATCACGATATTAAACTGATTTTTGGAACTCGGTCAAGGGTTAGGAGCTTGCTCCCCCTTCTCCACGGGTTGGCCTGGTATTGCACTGCCTCCAGGAGTTAACAGCCCCGATTCTGACCCCAGCTCGCTCGGGAAAGAGTCAGAAAACGCAATCCCAAAAACAGACTGACTACTACTTTGATCTTACTACTAAACTAAACTACTTTGTTGGTACTTACTTCCCTTTACTTAGTTGTTTGTTTAGTTGTTGCTTGCTTTGGTTTCGTTCGCTTTCGGTCCGGTCCGCTCGGCTGGACCGTTCGTTGGTCTCATTAGCTGGAGGACGGAGGCGGGCGGGCGGCCCTCCTTGGCCGCTGCCTGCGATCGACGCTTCCACTAGTAGAGAGGGGCCGGGGGTAGGGGGGTCGTTGTCGCTCTGCCCGCAACCTTTGCCGCCCGGACCGGTCCACTGACGACCCCGGCCCCGGAGGGAGCCCCTTTATCGCTTCTCGGCCTCTTCTGGCTAAGATCAAAGTGTAGTATCTGTTCTTATCAGCTTAATATCTGATAGGTCCCTCGCATGGAGGGATCACGATATTAAACTGATTTTTGGAACTCGGTCAAGGGTTAGGAGCTTGCTCCCCCTTCTCCACGGGTTGGCCTGGTATTGCACTGCCTCCAGGAGTTAACAGCCCCGATTCTGACCCCAGCTCGCTCGGGAAAGAGTCAGAAAACGCAATCCCAAAAACAGACTGACTACTACTTTGATCTTACTACTAAACTAAACTACTTTGTTGGTACTTACTTCCCTTTACTTAGTTGTTTGTTTAGTTGTTGCTTGCTTTGGTTTCGTTCGCTTTCGGTCCGGTCCGCTCGGCTGGACCGTTCGTTGGTCTCATTAGCTGGAGGACGGAGGCGGGCGGGCGGCCCTCCTTGGCCGCTGCCTGCGATCGACGCTTCCACTAGTAGAGAGGGGCCGGGGGTAGGGGGGTCGTTGTCGCTCTGCCCGCAACCTTTGCCGCCCGGACCGGTCCACTGACGACCCCGGCCCCGGAGGGAGCCCCTTTATCGCTTCTCGGCCTCTTCTGGCTAAGATCAAAGTGTAGTATCTGTTCTTATCAGCTTAATATCTGATAGGTCCCTCGCATGGAGGGATCACGATATTAAACTGATTTTTGGAACTCGGTCAAGGGTTAGGAGCTTGCTCCCCCTTCTCCACGGGTTGGCCTGGTATTGCACTGCCTCCAGGAGTTAACAGCCCCGATTCTGACCCCAGCTCGCTCGGGAAAGAGTCAGAAAACGCAATCCCAAAAACAGACTGACTACTACTTTGATCTTACTACTAAACTAAACTACTTTGTTGGTACTTACTTCCCTTTACTTAGTTGTTTGTTTAGTTGTTGCTTGCTTTGGTTTCGTTCGCTTTCGGTCCGGTCCGCTCGGCTGGACCGTTCGTTGGTCTCATTAGCTGGAGGACGGAGGCGGGCGGGCGGCCCTCCTTGGCCGCTGCCTGCGATCGACGCTTCCACTAGTAGAGAGGGGCCGGGGGTAGGGGGGTCGTTGTCGCTCTGCCCGCAACCTTTGCCGCCCGGACCGGTCCACTGACGACCCCGGCCCCGGAGGGAGCCCCTTTATCGCTTCTCGGCCTCTTCTGGCTAAGATCAAAGTGTAGTATCTGTTCTTATCAGCTTAATATCTGATAGGTCCCTCGCATGGAGGGATCACGATATTAAACTGATTTTTGGAACTCGGTCAAGGGTTAGGAGCTTGCTCCCCCTTCTCCACGGGTTGGCCTGGTATTGCACTGCCTCCAGGAGTTAACAGCCCCGATTCTGACCCCAGCTCGCTCGGGAAAGAGTCAGAAAACGCAATCCCAAAAACAGACTGACTACTACTTTGATCTTACTACTAAACTAAACTACTTTGTTGGTACTTACTTCCCTTTACTTAGTTGTTTGTTTAGTTGTTGCTTGCTTTGGTTTCGTTCGCTTTCGGTCCGGTCCGCTCGGCTGGACCGTTCGTTGGTCTCATTAGCTGGAGGACGGAGGCGGGCGGGCGGCCCTCCTTGGCCGCTGCCTGCGATCGACGCTTCCACTAGTAGAGAGGGGCCGGGGGTAGGGGGGTCGTTGTCGCTCTGCCCGCAACCTTTGCCGCCCGGACCGGTCCACTGACGACCCCGGCCCCGGAGGGAGCCCCTTTATCGCTTCTCGGCCTCTTCTGGCTAAGATCAAAGTGTAGTATCTGTTCTTATCAGCTTAATATCTGATAGGTCCCTCGCATGGAGGGATCACGATATTAAACTGATTTTTGGAACTCGGTCAAGGGTTAGGAGCTTGCTCCCCCTTCTCCACGGGTTGGCCTGGTATTGCACTGCCTCCAGGAGTTAACAGCCCCGATTCTGACCCCAGCTCGCTCGGGAAAGAGTCAGAAAACGCAATCCCAAAAACAGACTGACTACTACTTTGATCTTACTACTAAACTAAACTACTTTGTTGGTACTTACTTCCCTTTACTTAGTTGTTTGTTTAGTTGTTGCTTGCTTTGGTTTCGTTCGCTTTCGGTCCGGTCCGCTCGGCTGGACCGTTCGTTGGTCTCATTAGCTGGAGGACGGAGGCGGGCGGGCGGCCCTCCTTGGCCGCTGCCTGCGATCGACGCTTCCACTAGTAGAGAGGGGCCGGGGGTAGGGGGGTCGTTGTCGCTCTGCCCGCAACCTTTGCCGCCCGGACCGGTCCACTGACGACCCCGGCCCCGGAGGGAGCCCCTTTATCGCTTCTCGGCCTCTTCTGGCTAAGATCAAAGTGTAGTATCTGTTCTTATCAGCTTAATATCTGATAGGTCCCTCGCATGGAGGGATCACGATATTAAACTGATTTTTGGAACTCGGTCAAGGGTTAGGAGCTTGCTCCCCCTTCTCCACGGGTTGGCCTGGTATTGCACTGCCTCCAGGAGTTAACAGCCCCGATTCTGACCCCAGCTCGCTCGGGAAAGAGTCAGAAAACGCAATCCCAAAAACAGACTGACTACTACTTTGATCTTACTACTAAACTAAACTACTTTGTTGGTACTTACTTCCCTTTACTTAGTTGTTTGTTTAGTTGTTGCTTGCTTTGGTTTCGTTCGCTTTCGGTCCGGTCCGCTCGGCTGGACCGTTCGTTGGTCTCATTAGCTGGAGGACGGAGGCGGGCGGGCGGCCCTCCTTGGCCGCTGCCTGCGATCGACGCTTCCACTAGTAGAGAGGGGCCGGGGGTAGGGGGGTCGTTGTCGCTCTGCCCGCAACCTTTGCCGCCCGGACCGGTCCACTGACGACCCCGGCCCCGGAGGGAGCCCCTTTATCGCTTCTCGGCCTCTTCTGGCTAAGATCAAAGTGTAGTATCTGTTCTTATCAGCTTAATATCTGATAGGTCCCTCGCATGGAGGGATCACGATATTAAACTGATTTTTGGAACTCGGTCAAGGGTTAGGAGCTTGCTCCCCCTTCTCCACGGGTTGGCCTGGTATTGCACTGCCTCCAGGAGTTAACAGCCCCGATTCTGACCCCAGCTCGCTCGGGAAAGAGTCAGAAAACGCAATCCCAAAAACAGACTGACTACTACTTTGATCTTACTACTAAACTAAACTACTTTGTTGGTACTTACTTCCCTTTACTTAGTTGTTTGTTTAGTTGTTGCTTGCTTTGGTTTCGTTCGCTTTCGGTCCGGTCCGCTCGGCTGGACCGTTCGTTGGTCTCATTAGCTGGAGGACGGAGGCGGGCGGGCGGCCCTCCTTGGCCGCTGCCTGCGATCGACGCTTCCACTAGTAGAGAGGGGCCGGGGGTAGGGGGGTCGTTGTCGCTCTGCCCGCAACCTTTGCCGCCCGGACCGGTCCACTGACGACCCCGGCCCCGGAGGGAGCCCCTTTATCGCTTCTCGGCCTCTTCTGGCTAAGATCAAAGTGTAGTATCTGTTCTTATCAGCTTAATATCTGATAGGTCCCTCGCATGGAGGGATCACGATATTAAACTGATTTTTGGAACTCGGTCAAGGGTTAGGAGCTTGCTCCCCCTTCTCCACGGGTTGGCCTGGTATTGCACTGCCTCCAGGAGTTAACAGCCCCGATTCTGACCCCAGCTCGCTCGGGAAAGAGTCAGAAAACGCAATCCCAAAAACAGACTGACTACTACTTTGATCTTACTACTAAACTAAACTACTTTGTTGGTACTTACTTCCCTTTACTTAGTTGTTTGTTTAGTTGTTGCTTGCTTTGGTTTCGTTCGCTTTCGGTCCGGTCCGCTCGGCTGGACCGTTCGTTGGTCTCATTAGCTGGAGGACGGAGGCGGGCGGGCGGCCCTCCTTGGCCGCTGCCTGCGATCGACGCTTCCACTAGTAGAGAGGGGCCGGGGGTAGGGGGGTCGTTGTCGCTCTGCCCGCAACCTTTGCCGCCCGGACCGGTCCACTGACGACCCCGGCCCCGGAGGGAGCCCCTTTATCGCTTCTCGGCCTCTTCTGGCTAAGATCAAAGTGTAGTATCTGTTCTTCAGTGCTTGCTCTGGTCTGCTATTAGTTGACGAGTTGGGAGCTTTTGGCCTTTGGTCAAAAGTCTTTTTTCTTTTTGGCCTCTTTTGGCGTCTTGCTCTTGCGAGGACCAGCCCCTTCTTTGGGGATTGGACCTCCTCGGGAATTTGTTGAATTTTTGTTTTGTTTCTTGTTAACTGTTGTTTTCTATTTTTTTACAGATAGTCCGGGGTCTAGCTAGAGCTTAAGCAGCCGGCAGGGCCAAGGGATACCGACGTGCCTTTTTAGGCGAAGGTCCCTTGGTTTCCGAATCGGCGGGCACTAGTTGGGCTCCGGGCCTTCACTTAGATGGAGCAGGCCTCTGCTCCTGCCACCTTGGGGGACGCCCCAGGTGTAGTGTCCGAGACGGGTCGGGGGGGTGCCATCCCGCAAGGCACCCCCAGTTCGAGAAGGGTTCCCGGGGTCGCCACCCCAGAGGTCGGATCGAGAGCGGGGGTCGCTGCCCCCAGTCCAGTGGTCGAGACTACTGGAGTGAGTTCGGAAGGGTCGAGTTCGGTCGCGGGGGTCGCCGCCCCCAGTTCGAGACGCGTGTCGGGGGTTGCTGCCCGTAAAGGCAACCCCAGTTCGAGTGCAGCGGTCGCTAAGGCAGGCAGAATGATGGTCGCGGGGGGGGATGCCCCGTGGGGTACCCCCAATGAGGTGGGTCCTAGCGTTGCCATCATAGAAGTCCCCCCAACTGTAGCTATAGGCAGAGCAGGGGCTATGACAAGGGAGAAAGTGGCGGAGGCTTGGAGGAACTCCATGAGGGAGTCGAAAGGAGACAAGGAGGCTGCGACCTGGGAGGAGGCGCGGAAAAACCGTAGACGGCCGGTTAAGCGTTGGTGGGTCCCGGACGAGGGTCCCCCAACTGGAACGCAATCTGAGAGGAACAGCCCACAAAAGCCGTCGATGGAGGGCCTCAGAAAGGCAAAATCGGAGGAGGTAATAGTGGTGGATGGGTGCTCCCCGGGGTCAGGGAGGGCGTCAGCGACGGAAGCAGTACCAGCCAGTGCGGAGGATTGGCCAGCCCTCACCAAGGACGATTCCCCAATTCCGGCTGCACAAAGAGAGGTGACAACTGCATGGTCGGGCGCAAAGACAAGCACGGCGGTTCCAGGAGGCAAGAAGAAGACCCCCCAGTACTACAAAGACCTCCTGGAAAATAATTTTAAGGAATATGCGTCCGGCAGCGTGATGAAGATTGTTCCAGGGGTACAAGAGGCCATACAGGAGCGGTCGATCGCCTTCCTCACCTTCGACGAGAAGGGGAAGGGACTCACCAGGATCCCGCAGGAGAAGATGGCGGAAATATTGGGAGAGCTGCGGATTCCGGCCCAGTATATGGTTCGGCGTTTTTTTGCCATGTGGGATATCCTTTTGCCATCAAGGGAGGTTGCAGAGAGACTGTCAAAAGGGGATCTCACATGGAAAGGATTTCGACTGAGGCCGGAATACAAGTCTAAGAGAAGGGCAGCTGTTACGATAAAAGGGGTGCCCAGCTTCATCTCGGAGGACCAGCTGGGTGCCACGATGTCCCAATATGGAGAGGTTGAAAGTGTGCAGCCGGTGATTGGGCCCCGTGGAATAAGGATGGGGGAGATTAAGCTCGAGATGAGGGTCGATAGGAAGGAGGTAGAAAAGATCCCCTCCCAACTATCTTGCGAGGGTTGGACCATGCTAGTTCTGGTAGAAGGGAGGAGACCGCACTGCTGGTCCTGCCAAAAACCTGGCCATGTGTCCCGCTTCTGTCCCAAAAGGATAGAGGAAGAGAAGAAGAACAAGGGGCAGAAGCCGGCCGAAGAAAAGGCAGTTGAAAGGAACGAGGCCGACACCTGGAGCAAGGTGGTGTCCAGGAGGACCAAGAAAATAGCTGAGGTGTCCGCTCCCACAACAACACCCAGAGGAGCGGCGGTGTCGGCCAAACGGAAGCTCAGGGTCAGCTCCTCCGAATCAGAAGGAGAAGATGGAGGAGAATCCAAGAAGGATGCAAAAAGAGAAAAGACGGCAGAAGAAGACCCTGAGCATCCGCCAACAGCCCCCGATGAGGATGTCCAGGCCACCCCTCCCCTATTCAACACGCCTCCAGAGGAAAAGGAGCCGGGCGAAGCCCCTGAAACACCGATGGAGGCTGAGGAGCCAGTAAGAAAACAAACGGAGAAGCCGGCAGCCTCCAGAGAGGAGAAGACAAGGAAGTTTCCTTTCTGGCCGGGGGAAAGGATATGTGAAGTAAGGATGAGTGAGACGGTCAGCGACCTCAACGGAAGACAAAAAAAACATCTCAAGTCCCTCGAAAGCCTCTCAAAGGTGGACGAGAAGGAGGTCGCTGATCCCAGAAACTTCCCGGATGC
Organism: Euprymna scolopes; assembly: GCF_053919585.1. Classification (NCBI taxonomy): domain Eukaryota; kingdom Metazoa; phylum Mollusca; class Cephalopoda; order Sepiida; family Sepiolidae; genus Euprymna; species Euprymna scolopes. The sequence continues at coordinate 24,633 of NW_027633424.1, forward strand.
TCCTCAGCTCATCACGTTCGTCCGGCCAAATAGGGGAGGGCGAGCGAAAGCCCTATGGAGGATGCTGGAGGCCAGCAAAACAGCGTTTAAGGGGCTGAAGATATTCGACGGGGAGCACCCATCACTAGGGCAAATAGCCAAGAAAAGTGAGGGGCGGGTCCCTATTTATGTTCACCCCTCCCTGTATAGGGCTCTAAAAATTACGTTTCCTCTGGACGTTGGGGGCCTGGCTAGAGACGGACGGTTTACGTCCGACCTGCTCTCGGGCAGTCTTGGCCAGGCCTTTGACGTCCTGTCCCCCGAGGACTTCAGACCCCTAGTTGACGAATTTTACTAGGTAGGGAAGCATGGCCACGGGCTTGAACCTGGCTAGTTTGAATGCGAGGGGCATGAGATCTCGAAGCAAAGCTGCTCGCGTGCTGAGGGATCTCGTGGCCCTTGAGGTAGATATAGCTGCGTTGCAGGAGACCCACTTTGTTGGGCCCGGGGATTGCAGTGTGCTGGTCAACGACTTTGACGTTTACTCAGCATACGGCAATCTCCGTAGCAGTGGGGTTTCTGTTCTAGTAAGTCGCACCCTGTCTGCGACGGTTACCGTTATCCACGCCGACGCTCATGGGAGGCTGGTCGTGGTCGATGTTGCCGTTAAAAGCGGCGTGTTCCGGATAGTGGCAGTTTATGCACCTAACATCCCCAGCGAGAGGGTTTCCTTTTTTCGGCGGGTGGAGGTGTTTCTCTCTTCGGGTCCGGAGCGGGTAGTCTTAATGGGGGACTGGAATGCCGTCCTGGACCCCAGCATAGATAAGGTCGGGGGGGTTAGAGGGTCGGGTTGGTGTGAAAGCAGCCTGTCTGACCTGATGGCCTCGTGCGATCTGGTCGATAGGTTCCGTCTGGATCACCCTGGGAGGGAGATGTGGACGTGGCATACTAGTGCGGCCTCCAGTCCAAGTACATACTTGGACAGGATGTTAATTAGAAGGGGCGACGTAGATTTTCTATCTTGTCCCACGTTCCACTGGCTAGGTCATTCGGACCACAAACTCGTGTTGGCCCGTTTGAAGTTAGGTAATAGGCCTAGGTTGGCTGGCTACTGGAAGTTGAACGCCTCCTTGTTGGAGTCGGAAGACTTCCGGGAGCGGCTGACAACACTAATCCAGAGGGAGTTAGTGGGGGCGGTTACCGGGAGTAGCTGGTGGGTTAAGCTTAAGGTCACCATTAGGCGCTTTTGTGTCCACTATAGCCAAAGCCTCGCGTTAGTTAGGGCTCGGACCAAAAGGCACTTAGACGATAGACTGACCCGGGCGGTGGCAGGGGGGGATTCCCTAGAACTAGCTCTAGTAAAGGAGGACCTGAATCGCTTGGCTAGCGAGCGATACACAGGTCAGGTAGTTAGAGCTAGGTTAAAAAGAGTCTCCAACGAAGCCGCGAACGTTGACGCTGTTGAGCGTGGGGCTGCTTTAAGACGTGGCTCGGATGGGTACATTCGGGAAGTGAAAGACCTGGAAGGGCGCTCTCTCGTGTCGGCGCGGGAGATCTGCAACGGGTTTCGACAACATCTGGAGGAGCGATTCACCCAACTACCCAGACTCCGCGGCCAGGAGTTTGGCGGCTATTTGGCTGGCTCGCCCCGCCTTACTGCGGACCGAGCGGCTAGCTGCGAGGGGATGGTTACGGAGCGTGAGGTCATTACTGCGTTGAAGCAGGTAGGCCTCAACAAATCTCCGGGACTTGATGGTTTGCCCTATGAATTGTTCTTGAGGCTGTCGCCCATGTTTGTGCCCCTTCTGACGGGCGTGTTTAACCACTGGTTTGTCACGGGCTCGATCCCGAGACAGGTAACCAAAGGAGTGGTCACGCTTCTGAAGAAGGGGAACCAACCTGGAGGGGGGAATCTAGACGATTACAGGCCGATCACTCTGCTTAACGCAGACGTGAAGATTTTGGCTCGCGTTCTCGCAAACCGGATGCAGGTTGTTATCGGTGACTTGATCGAACCGGATCAGAATTACGCTGTGAAGGGTCGATCAATTCAGAACAACTTGCACCTGGTGCGCTTGATCTTAGAGGGTGTAGAAGACGACACGGAAGCCGCGCTGATCAATTTGGATCAGTCCAAGGCGTTCGATAGGGTGGACCATGGGTTCCTGAGGTCTGTTGTGGAAACCGCCGGCTTTGGTCCGGACTTCCGCAAGTGGGTCTCTGCTCTGTATCGTGATCCCGCGGTAGTGGTGCAAGTCAACGGTAGGTTGTCGGAGTCCTTTGGGGTCTCTCGGTCGGTGCGGCAGGGCTGTCCGCTGTCGCCTCTGCTCTATGTCCTGGCGTTGGAGCCCTTCCTTCGCAAATTAAGGGACGAGGCGGCGAGACCAGTCCTACGCGGCATTGCTCTACCTGGCGGCCGATTTGCCAGGGTGTCCGCGTACGCTGATGACGTCACCGTTTTCGCAGCTTGTCGTAACGACATCGAAGCGGTGATAGAGGCGATCGCTGAGTACGAAGTTGTTACAGGGGCCGTGATCAATCGCAGCAAGTCCGTCGGCCTGCGGTTGAGCGCCTGGACCGGGGTAAACTCGCTTCCAGGTGCGTTCGGCTGGACTGATGGCCCGGTTAAGATCCTCGGCGTGTGGTTCGGGCCGGATCTCCAGTTGGACAAGAATTGGTCGGAGGTACAGACGAAGGTCGAATCGTCGGTCGTGTCTTGGATTCGAAGGAGGTTGTCCTTGAAGGGTCGTGCGGAGGCATGCGCCACTTACGTGTTTCCGCTGATCCTTTACCGTTTATCTGTTCTTCCCCTGCCTGCGGACCGCTGTAAGGCTTTAGAGCGCCTCCTTTTTAAACTGCTGTGGAAAGGAGGAAAGCCGTATGTCCGTAGACAGGTCTGTACGCAGAAACTTGGCGAGGGAGGCTTGGGAATGCCGGACTTGAAAAGTCACAAGCATGCTGAAAGACTGGCGTTCCTGAGTCGTACACTGTTAGAGGAGACGCACTGGGTACCAGCGGTGGAACAGGCTTTTCCGCAGCTCGTATCCGCCCCTGCCGCTGAAGGTCGCAGAAGACCAGCAGGGGATTCGCGTTTCTTCACCGAGTGCCGGGCTGCCCTTAGGGCGTTGCCGGGGTCCAGTGACCTTGCGCGGTCTAGGAGGAGGCTGTATCGGGATCTAGTGGTGGGGACCGCTAACGATCCGCTGGTGGAGCGGCTACATCTGTCGGGGGAGGAGGTTCTCTCGCTGTGGAGTTGGGCGCCTGCCAGCAGTCATTTAAATAATTCAGAATTTTCAGTAACGTGGAGACTGGTCCGGGACGCGTTGCCACTTTTCGACCGACTTGCCAGAGATTGCCGGGATAGAGAATTTTATTATCCCCCGTGCCCCCGCTGCAATGACGAGGAGGAGGACGAGACGAGGGAACACGCGTTCTTTCTTTGCAGCGGGGTGCGGAGTCTCTGGAGGTATGTCGAAGAGGTAACGGCTCGCATCGACCCCGAGCGGTCGGTGCCACTTGATTTAGCGTATGTGGTCGATAATGTGGACCCGCCGTTTTCTAGGGAGAAACGGTTGGTGTTTCTAGCGATACTAGCCGTAGCTAGGTTAGTGACGTGGGTTTCACGTCTAGACATCGTCTATGAGGGGCAGTCTGTTTCCGATCGGGATCTGGTCGTTCGTTTTAAGCACCAACTTAAAACGAAAATCAGATGCGATTGGGAAAGGTTGCCCCGCATCGACTTTGATAGAAGATGGGTGCACAACACTAGTTTGTGCATCCGACGAGGAGACAGGTTCGAGTTCGTGCTTCCCCCTGGTTAGAATTGGTCCTAGGGTGCTGGGGTTGGTGTTTTCTATACTCGGAACCCACCCCAATGTATTTGTTAAACAAGAGTTTACTCTTGTCCATGGGTAGAAGCTAGGGTTAGTTAGGAAATGGTAACCACTTCGAGTGGAAGATGAGTATCTTTATTAAGGCCTAGACTAGGGATGTATGTGTGTCGATCCGGTCCCTGATTTATTTTTATTCGGCACTAGGAGAGCTTCCAAAGATGCCCACTCCCACTTGTTTGTTTTGTCCCCGGCCTTTGTTGCCCCTTATGCATTTTTATCTTGGAAGACGCCGTCCATTCCCGACGAACCCCCTCCACAAGTTATTTTTTCACCAGCAGTTTTTGCTGTCCCGTAGATCCTCCATTCCCCACTAGGGAGCTACCTGCTTGCTTTCACCTTTCCCTTCGGGGAGGGGACCGGAAGACAGTGGGCGCTCCACTAACGAGTAGAGAGTAGGATGGGAGGGTCCCTTACTAATCCGCCCCCATAGGCATTTTGTTAAGTTGTTTTCTTTTTCTTTCTTTTTGGGTGTATTTTAGCTTGCCCCCCTCCCCTTCATCTCACCCCCATTTATTTTTAAAAAAAAAAAAAAAAAAAAAAAAAAAAAAAAAAAAAATACTTTTGTTTGTACATATATAATTTTTGTTTTGTTTGTGTAAATACTCTTTTTATTATTACAGAATGCATGAAGGTCGCCTGCCATCCCGTTAAGCTGGGGAGAATTAGTTTTGTTTTAAATAGGTCCTGGTAAGAATGTAAGGCGAATTGTAGAATGATAGTTCTCTAGTGTAGTCTTTTAATAAAGAACTTGTCTTTCAGTACAAGTCTAGCGTTAGCTCTAGTAAAGACCCGATTTCTTTTTTCCCCACACCCCCCTACTTGGCCCTGGTGCCTAAGTTGTTACGGACCCCAAATAAGGCCTTGGCAGTAGATAATGCCAAGGTCGGGGCCGTAACGACTAAATAAATTCTCGGCCTCTTCTGGCTAAGATCAAAGTGTAGTATCTGTTCTTATCAGCTTAATATCTGATAGGTCCCTCGCATGGAGGGATCACGATATTAAACTGATTTTTGGAACTCGGTCAAGGGTTAGGAGCTTGCTCCCCCTTCTCCACGGGTTGGCCTGGTATTGCACTGCCTCCAGGAGTTAACAGCCCCGATTCTGACCCCAGCTCGCTCGGGAAAGAGTCAGAAAACGCAATCCCAAAAACAGACTGACTACTACTTTGATCTTACTACTAAACTAAACTACTTTGTTGGTACTTACTTCCCTTTACTTAGTTGTTTGTTTAGTTGTTGCTTGCTTTGGTTTCGTTCGCTTTCGGTCCGGTCCGCTCGGCTGGACCGTTCGTTGGTCTCATTAGCTGGAGGACGGAGGCGGGCGGGCGGCCCTCCTTGGCCGCTGCCTGCGATCGACGCTTCCACTAGTAGAGAGGGGCCGGGGGTAGGGGGGTCGTTGTCGCTCTGCCCGCAACCTTTGCCGCCCGGACCGGTCCACTGACGACCCCGGCCCCGGAGGGAGCCCCTTTATCGCTTCTCGGCCTCTTCTGGCTAAGATCAAAGTGTAGTATCTGTTCTTATCAGCTTAATATCTGATAGGTCCCTCGCATGGAGGGATCACGATATTAAACTGATTTTTGGAACTCGGTCAAGGGTTAGGAGCTTGCTCCCCCTTCTCCACGGGTTGGCCTGGTATTGCACTGCCTCCAGGAGTTAACAGCCCCGATTCTGACCCCAGCTCGCTCGGGAAAGAGTCAGAAAACGCAATCCCAAAAACAGACTGACTACTACTTTGATCTTACTACTAAACTAAACTACTTTGTTGGTACTTACTTCCCTTTACTTAGTTGTTTGTTTAGTTGTTGCTTGCTTTGGTTTCGTTCGCTTTCGGTCCGGTCCGCTCGGCTGGACCGTTCGTTGGTCTCATTAGCTGGAGGACGGAGGCGGGCGGGCGGCCCTCCTTGGCCGCTGCCTGCGATCGACGCTTCCACTAGTAGAGAGGGGCCGGGGGTAGGGGGGTCGTTGTCGCTCTGCCCGCAACCTTTGCCGCCCGGACCGGTCCACTGACGACCCCGGCCCCGGAGGGAGCCCCTTTATCGCTTCTCGGCCTCTTCTGGCTAAGATCAAAGTGTAGTATCTGTTCTTATCAGCTTAATATCTGATAGGTCCCTCGCATGGAGGGATCACGATATTAAACTGATTTTTGGAACTCGGTCAAGGGTTAGGAGCTTGCTCCCCCTTCTCCACGGGTTGGCCTGGTATTGCACTGCCTCCAGGAGTTAACAGCCCCGATTCTGACCCCAGCTCGCTCGGGAAAGAGTCAGAAAACGCAATCCCAAAAACAGACTGACTACTACTTTGATCTTACTACTAAACTAAACTACTTTGTTGGTACTTACTTCCCTTTACTTAGTTGTTTGTTTAGTTGTTGCTTGCTTTGGTTTCGTTCGCTTTCGGTCCGGTCCGCTCGGCTGGACCGTTCGTTGGTCTCATTAGCTGGAGGACGGAGGCGGGCGGGCGGCCCTCCTTGGCCGCTGCCTGCGATCGACGCTTCCACTAGTAGAGAGGGGCCGGGGGTAGGGGGGTCGTTGTCGCTCTGCCCGCAACCTTTGCCGCCCGGACCGGTCCACTGACGACCCCGGCCCCGGAGGGAGCCCCTTTATCGCTTCTCGGCCTCTTCTGGCTAAGATCAAAGTGTAGTATCTGTTCTTATCAGCTTAATATCTGATAGGTCCCTCGCATGGAGGGATCACGATATTAAACTGATTTTTGGAACTCGGTCAAGGGTTAGGAGCTTGCTCCCCCTTCTCCACGGGTTGGCCTGGTATTGCACTGCCTCCAGGAGTTAACAGCCCCGATTCTGACCCCAGCTCGCTCGGGAAAGAGTCAGAAAACGCAATCCCAAAAACAGACTGACTACTACTTTGATCTTACTACTAAACTAAACTACTTTGTTGGTACTTACTTCCCTTTACTTAGTTGTTTGTTTAGTTGTTGCTTGCTTTGGTTTCGTTCGCTTTCGGTCCGGTCCGCTCGGCTGGACCGTTCGTTGGTCTCATTAGCTGGAGGACGGAGGCGGGCGGGCGGCCCTCCTTGGCCGCTGCCTGCGATCGACGCTTCCACTAGTAGAGAGGGGCCGGGGGTAGGGGGGTCGTTGTCGCTCTGCCCGCAACCTTTGCCGCCCGGACCGGTCCACTGACGACCCCGGCCCCGGAGGGAGCCCCTTTATCGCTTCTCGGCCTCTTCTGGCTAAGATCAAAGTGTAGTATCTGTTCTTATCAGCTTAATATCTGATAGGTCCCTCGCATGGAGGGATCACGATATTAAACTGATTTTTGGAACTCGGTCAAGGGTTAGGAGCTTGCTCCCCCTTCTCCACGGGTTGGCCTGGTATTGCACTGCCTCCAGGAGTTAACAGCCCCGATTCTGACCCCAGCTCGCTCGGGAAAGAGTCAGAAAACGCAATCCCAAAAACAGACTGACTACTACTTTGATCTTACTACTAAACTAAACTACTTTGTTGGTACTTACTTCCCTTTACTTAGTTGTTTGTTTAGTTGTTGCTTGCTTTGGTTTCGTTCGCTTTCGGTCCGGTCCGCTCGGCTGGACCGTTCGTTGGTCTCATTAGCTGGAGGACGGAGGCGGGCGGGCGGCCCTCCTTGGCCGCTGCCTGCGATCGACGCTTCCACTAGTAGAGAGGGGCCGGGGGTAGGGGGGTCGTTGTCGCTCTGCCCGCAACCTTTGCCGCCCGGACCGGTCCACTGACGACCCCGGCCCCGGAGGGAGCCCCTTTATCGCTTCTCGGCCTCTTCTGGCTAAGATCAAAGTGTAGTATCTGTTCTTATCAGCTTAATATCTGATAGGTCCCTCGCATGGAGGGATCACGATATTAAACTGATTTTTGGAACTCGGTCAAGGGTTAGGAGCTTGCTCCCCCTTCTCCACGGGTTGGCCTGGTATTGCACTGCCTCCAGGAGTTAACAGCCCCGATTCTGACCCCAGCTCGCTCGGGAAAGAGTCAGAAAACGCAATCCCAAAAACAGACTGACTACTACTTTGATCTTACTACTAAACTAAACTACTTTGTTGGTACTTACTTCCCTTTACTTAGTTGTTTGTTTAGTTGTTGCTTGCTTTGGTTTCGTTCGCTTTCGGTCCGGTCCGCTCGGCTGGACCGTTCGTTGGTCTCATTAGCTGGAGGACGGAGGCGGGCGGGCGGCCCTCCTTGGCCGCTGCCTGCGATCGACGCTTCCACTAGTAGAGAGGGGCCGGGGGTAGGGGGGTCGTTGTCGCTCTGCCCGCAACCTTTGCCGCCCGGACCGGTCCACTGACGACCCCGGCCCCGGAGGGAGCCCCTTTATCGCTTCTCGGCCTCTTCTGGCTAAGATCAAAGTGTAGTATCTGTTCTTATCAGCTTAATATCTGATAGGTCCCTCGCATGGAGGGATCACGATATTAAACTGATTTTTGGAACTCGGTCAAGGGTTAGGAGCTTGCTCCCCCTTCTCCACGGGTTGGCCTGGTATTGCACTGCCTCCAGGAGTTAACAGCCCCGATTCTGACCCCAGCTCGCTCGGGAAAGAGTCAGAAAACGCAATCCCAAAAACAGACTGACTACTACTTTGATCTTACTACTAAACTAAACTACTTTGTTGGTACTTACTTCCCTTTACTTAGTTGTTTGTTTAGTTGTTGCTTGCTTTGGTTTCGTTCGCTTTCGGTCCGGTCCGCTCGGCTGGACCGTTCGTTGGTCTCATTAGCTGGAGGACGGAGGCGGGCGGGCGGCCCTCCTTGGCCGCTGCCTGCGATCGACGCTTCCACTAGTAGAGAGGGGCCGGGGGTAGGGGGGTCGTTGTCGCTCTGCCCGCAACCTTTGCCGCCCGGACCGGTCCACTGACGACCCCGGCCCCGGAGGGAGCCCCTTTATCGCTTCTCGGCCTCTTCTGGCTAAGATCAAAGTGTAGTATCTGTTCTTATCAGCTTAATATCTGATAGGTCCCTCGCATGGAGGGATCACGATATTAAACTGATTTTTGGAACTCGGTCAAGGGTTAGGAGCTTGCTCCCCCTTCTCCACGGGTTGGCCTGGTATTGCACTGCCTCCAGGAGTTAACAGCCCCGATTCTGACCCCAGCTCGCTCGGGAAAGAGTCAGAAAACGCAATCCCAAAAACAGACTGACTACTACTTTGATCTTACTACTAAACTAAACTACTTTGTTGGTACTTACTTCCCTTTACTTAGTTGTTTGTTTAGTTGTTGCTTGCTTTGGTTTCGTT
>NW_027633424.1:33821-53915 GCF_053919585.1 Euprymna scolopes
ACCCCAGCTCGCTCGGGAAAGAGTCAGAAAACGCAATCCCAAAAACAGACTGACTACTACTTTGATCTTACTACTAAACTAAACTACTTTGTTGGTACTTACTTCCCTTTACTTAGTTGTTTGTTTAGTTGTTGCTTGCTTTGGTTTCGTTCGCTTTCGGTCCGGTCCGCTCGGCTGGACCGTTCGTTGGTCTCATTAGCTGGAGGACGGAGGCGGGCGGGCGGCCCTCCTTGGCCGCTGCCTGCGATCGACGCTTTCCACTAGTAGAGAGGGGCCGGGGGTAGGGGGGTCGTTGTCGCTCTGCCCGCAACCTTTGCCGCCCGGACCGGTCCACTGACGACCCCGGCCCCGGAGGGAGCCCCTTTATCGCTTCTCGGCCTCTTCTGGCTAAGATCAAAGTGTAGTATCTGTTCTTATCAGCTTAATATCTGATAGGTCCCTCGCATGGAGGGATCACGATATTAAACTGATTTTTGGAACTCGGTCAAGGGTTAGGAGCTTGCTCCCCCTTCTCCACGGGTTGGCCTGGTATTGCACTGCCTCCAGGAGTTAACAGCCCCGATTCTGACCCCAGCTCGCTCGGGAAAGAGTCAGAAAACGCAATCCCAAAAACAGACTGACTACTACTTTGATCTTACTACTAAACTAAACTACTTTGTTGGTACTTACTTCCCTTTACTTAGTTGTTTGTTTAGTTGTTGCTTGCTTTGGTTTCGTTCGCTTTCGGTCCGGTCCGCTCGGCTGGACCGTTCGTTGGTCTCATTAGCTGGAGGACGGAGGCGGGCGGGCGGCCCTCCTTGGCCGCTGCCTGCGATCGACGCTTCCACTAGTAGAGAGGGGCCGGGGGTAGGGGGGTCGTTGTCGCTCTGCCCGCAACCTTTGCCGCCCGGACCGGTCCACTGACGACCCCGGCCCCGGAGGGAGCCCCTTTATCGCTTCTCGGCCTCTTCTGGCTAAGATCAAAGTGTAGTATCTGTTCTTATCAGCTTAATATCTGATAGGTCCCTCGCATGGAGGGATCACGATATTAAACTGATTTTTGGAACTCGGTCAAGGGTTAGGAGCTTGCTCCCCCTTCTCCACGGGTTGGCCTGGTATTGCACTGCCTCCAGGAGTTAACAGCCCCGATTCTGACCCCAGCTCGCTCGGGAAAGAGTCAGAAAACGCAATCCCAAAAACAGACTGACTACTACTTTGATCTTACTACTAAACTAAACTACTTTGTTGGTACTTACTTCCCTTTACTTAGTTGTTTGTTTAGTTGTTGCTTGCTTTGGTTTCGTTCGCTTTCGGTCCGGTCCGCTCGGCTGGACCGTTCGTTGGTCTCATTAGCTGGAGGACGGAGGCGGGCGGGCGGCCCTCCTTGGCCGCTGCCTGCGATCGACGCTTCCACTAGTAGAGAGGGGCCGGGGGTAGGGGGGTCGTTGTCGCTCTGCCCGCAACCTTTGCCGCCCGGACCGGTCCACTGACGACCCCGGCCCCGGAGGGAGCCCCTTTATCGCTTCTCGGCCTCTTCTGGCTAAGATCAAAGTGTAGTATCTGTTCTTATCAGCTTAATATCTGATAGGTCCCTCGCATGGAGGGATCACGATATTAAACTGATTTTTGGAACTCGGTCAAGGGTTAGGAGCTTGCTCCCCCTTCTCCACGGGTTTGCCTGGTATTGCACTGCCTCCAGGAGTTAACAGCCCCGATTCTGACCCCAGCTCGCTCGGGAAAGAGTCAGAAAACGCAATCCCAAAAACAGACTGACTACTACTTTGATCTTACTACTAAACTAAACTACTTTGTTGGTACTTACTTCCCTTTACTTAGTTGTTTGTTTAGTTGTTGCTTGCTTTGGTTTCGTTCGCTTTCGGTCCGGTCCGCTCGGCTGGACCGTTCGTTGGTCTCATTAGCTGGAGGACGGAGGCGGGCGGGCGGCCCTCCTTGGCCGCTGCCTGCGATCGACGCTTCCACTAGTAGAGAGGGGGCCGGGGGTAGGGGGGTCGTTGTCGCTCTGCCCGCAACCTTTGCCGCCCGGACCGGTCCACTGACGACCCCGGCCCCGGAGGGAGCCCCTTTATCGCTTCTCGGCCTCTTCTGGCTAAGATCAAAGTGTAGTATCTGTTCTTATCAGCTTAATATCTGATAGGTCCCTCGCATGGAGGGATCACGATATTAAACTGATTTTTGGAACTCGGTCAAGGGTTAGGAGCTTGCTCCCCCTTCTCCACGGGTTGGCCTGGTATTGCACTGCCTCCAGGAGTTAACAGCCCCGATTCTGACCCCAGCTCGCTCGGGAAAGAGTCAGAAAACGCAATCCCAAAAACAGACTGACTACTACTTTGATCTTACTACTAAACTAAACTACTTTGTTGGTACTTACTTCCCTTTACTTAGTTGTTTGTTTAGTTGTTGCTTGCTTTGGTTTCGTTCGCTTTCGGTCCGGTCCGCTCGGCTGGACCGTTCGTTGGTCTCATTAGCTGGAGGACGGAGGGCGGCGGGCGGCCCTCCTTGGCCGCTGCCTGCGATCGACGCTTCCACTAGTAGAGAGGGGCCGGGGGTAGGGGGGTCGTTGTCGCTCTGCCCGCAACCTTTGCCGCCCGGACCGGTCCACTGACGACCCCGGGCCCCGGAGGGAGCCCCTTTATCGCTTCTCGGCCTCTTCTGGCTAAGATCAAAGTGTAGTATCTGTTCTTATCAGCTTAATATCTGATAGGTCCCTCGCATGGAGGGATCACGATATTAAACTGATTTTTGGAACTCGGTCAAGGGTTAGGAGCTTGCTCCCCCTTCTCCACGGGTTGGCCTGGTATTGCACTGCCTCCAGGAGTTAACAGCCCCGATTCTGACCCCAGCTCGCTCGGGAAAGAGTCAGAAAACGCAATCCCAAAACAGACTGACTACTACTTTGATCTTACTACTAAACTAAACTACTTTGTTGGTACTTACTTCCCTTTACTTAGTTGTTTGTTTAGTTGTTGCTTGCTTTGGTTTCGTTCGCTTTCGGTCCGGTCCGCTCGGCTGGACCGTTCGTTGGTCTCATTAGCTGGAGGACGGAGGCGGGCGGCGGCCCTCCTTGGCCGCTGCCTGCGATCGACGCTTCCACTAGTAGAGAGGGGCCGGGGGTAGGGGGGGTCGTTGTCGCTCTGCCCGCAACCTTTGCCGCCCGGACCGGTCCACTGACGACCCGGCCCCGGAGGGAGCCCCTTTATCGCTTCTCGGCCTCTTCTGGCTAAGATCAAAGTGTAGTATCTGTTCTTATCAGCTTAATATCTGATAGGTCCCTCGCATGGAGGGATCACGATATTAAACTGATTTTTGGAACTCGGTCAAGGGTTAGGAGCTTGCTCCCCCTTCTCCACGGGTTGGCCTGGTATTGCACTGCCTCCAGGAGTTAACAGCCCCGATTCTGACCCCAGCTCGCTCGGGAAAGAGTCAGAAAACGCAATCCCAAAAACAGACTGACTACTACTTTGATCTTACTACTAAACTAAACTACTTTGTTGGTACTTACTTCCCTTTACTTAGTTTGTTTGTTTAGTTGTTGCTTGCTTTGGTTTCGTTCGCTTTCGGTCCGGTCCGCTCGGCTGGACCGTTCGTTGGTCTCATTAGCTGGAGGACGGAGGCGGGCGGGCGGCCCTCCTTGGCCGCTGCCTGCGATCGACGCTTCCACTAGTAGAGAGGGGCCGGGGTAGGGGGGTCGTTGTCGCTCTGCCCGCAACCTTTGCCGCCCGGACCGGTCCACTGACGACCCCGGCCCCGGAGGGAGCCCCTTTATCGCTTCTCGGCCTCTTCTGGCTAAGATCAAAGTGTAGTATCTGTTCTTATCAGCTTAATATCTGATAGGTCCCTCGCATGGAGGGATCACGATATTAAACTGATTTTTGGAACTCGGTCAAGGGTTAGGAGCTTGCTCCCCCTTCTCCACGGGTTGGCCTGGTATTGCACTGCCTCCAGGAGTTAACAGCCCCGATTCTGACCCCAGCTCGCTCGGGAAAGAGTCAGAAAACGCAATCCCAAAAACAGACTGACTACTACTTTGATCTTACTACTAAACTAAACTACTTTGTTGGTACTTACTTCCCTTTACTTAGTTGTTTGTTTAGTTGTTGCTTGCTTTGGTTTCGTTCGCTTTCGGTCCGGTCCGCTCGGCTGGACCGTTCGTTGGTCTCATTAGCTGGAGGACGGAGGCGGGCGGGCGGCCCTCCTTGGCCGCTGCCTGCGATCGACGCTTCCACTAGTAGAGAGGGGCCGGGGGTAGGGGGGTCGTTGTCGCTCTGCCCGCAACCTTTGCCGCCCGGACCGGTCCACTGACGACCCCGGCCCCGGAGGGAGCCCCTTTATCGCTTCTCGGCCTCTTCTGGCTAAGATCAAAGTGTAGTATCTGTTCTTATCAGCTTAATATCTGATAGGTCCCTCGCATGGAGGGATCACGATATTAAACTGATTTTTGGAACTCGGTCAAGGGTTAGGAGCTTGCTCCCCCTTCTCCACGGGTTGGCCTGGTATTGCACTGCCTCCAGGAGTTAACAGCCCCGATTCTGACCCCAGCTCGCTCGGGAAAGAGTCAGAAAACGCAATCCCAAAAACAGACTGACTACTACTTTGATCTTACTACTAAACTAAACTACTTTGTTGGTACTTACTTCCCTTTACTTAGTTGTTTGTTTAGTTGTTGCTTGCTTTGGTTTCGTTCGCTTTCGGTCCGGTCCGCTCGGCTGGACCGTTCGTTGGTCTCATTAGCTGGAGGACGGAGGCGGGCGGGCGGCCCTCCTTGGCCGCTGCCTGCGATCGACGCTTCCACTAGTAGAGAGGGGCCGGGGGTAGGGGGGTCGTTGTCGCTCTGCCCGCAACCTTTGCCGCCCGGACCGGTCCACTGACGACCCCGGCCCCGGAGGGAGCCCCTTTATCGCTTCTCGGCCTCTTCTGGCTAAGATCAAAGTGTAGTATCTGTTCTTATCAGCTTAATATCTGATAGGTCCCTCGCATGGAGGGATCACGATATTAAACTGATTTTTGGAACTCGGTCAAGGGTTAGGAGCTTGCTCCCCCTTCTCCACGGGTTGGCCTGGTATTGCACTGCCTCCAGGAGTTAACAGCCCCGATTCTGACCCCAGCTCGCTCGGGAAAGAGTCAGAAAACGCAATCCCAAAAACAGACTGACTACTACTTTGATCTTACTACTAAACTAAACTACTTTGTTGGTACTTACTTCCCTTTACTTAGTTGTTTGTTTAGTTGTTGCTTGCTTTGGTTTCGTTCGCTTTCGGTCCGGTCCGCTCGGCTGGACCGTTCGTTGGTCTCATTAGCTGGAGGACGGAGGCGGGCGGGCGGCCCTCCTTGGCCGCTGCCTGCGATCGACGCTTCCACTAGTAGAGAGGGGCCGGGGGTAGGGGGGTCGTTGTCGCTCTGCCCGCAACCTTTGCCGCCCGGACCGGTCCACTGACGACCCCGGCCCCGGAGGGAGCCCCTTTATCGCTTCTCGGCCTCTTCTGGCTAAGATCAAAGTGTAGTATCTGTTCTTATCAGCTTAATATCTGATAGGTCCCTCGCATGGAGGGATCACGATATTAAACTGATTTTTGGAACTCGGTCAAGGGTTAGGAGCTTGCTCCCCCTTCTCCACGGGTTGGCCTGGTATTGCACTGCCTCCAGGAGTTAACAGCCCCGATTCTGACCCCAGCTCGCTCGGGAAAGAGTCAGAAAACGCAATCCCAAAAACAGACTGACTACTACTTTGATCTTACTACTAAACTAAACTACTTTGTTGGTACTTACTTCCCTTTACTTAGTTGTTTGTTTAGTTGTTGCTTGCTTTGGTTTCGTTCGCTTTCGGTCCGGTCCGCTCGGCTGGACCGTTCGTTGGTCTCATTAGCTGGAGGACGGAGGCGGGCGGGCGGCCCTCCTTGGCCGCTGCCTGCGATCGACGCTTCCACTAGTAGAGAGGGGCCGGGGGTAGGGGGGTCGTTGTCGCTCTGCCCGCAACCTTTGCCGCCCGGACCGGTCCACTGACGACCCCGGCCCCGGAGGGAGCCCCTTTATCGCTTCTCGGCCTCTTCTGGCTAAGATCAAAGTGTAGTATCTGTTCTTATCAGCTTAATATCTGATAGGTCCCTCGCATGGAGGGATCACGATATTAAACTGATTTTTGGAACTCGGTCAAGGGTTAGGAGCTTGCTCCCCCTTCTCCACGGGTTGGCCTGGTATTGCACTGCCTCCAGGAGTTAACAGCCCCGATTCTGACCCCAGCTCGCTCGGGAAAGAGTCAGAAAACGCAATCCCAAAAACAGACTGACTACTACTTTGATCTTACTACTAAACTAAACTACTTTGTTGGTACTTACTTCCCTTTACTTAGTTGTTTGTTTAGTTGTTGCTTGCTTTGGTTTCGTTCGCTTTCGGTCCGGTCCGCTCGGCTGGACCGTTCGTTGGTCTCATTAGCTGGAGGACGGAGGCGGGCGGGCGGCCCTCCTTGGCCGCTGCCTGCGATCGACGCTTCCACTAGTAGAGAGGGGCCGGGGGTAGGGGGGGTCGTTGTCGCTCTGCCCGCAACCTTTGCCGCCCGGACCGGTCCACTGACGACCCCGGCCCCGGAGGGAGCCCCTTTATCGCTTCTCGGCCTCTTCTGGCTAAGATCAAAGTGTAGTATCTGTTCTTATCAGCTTAATATCTGATAGGTCCCTCGCATGGAGGGATCACGATATTAAACTGATTTTTGGAACTCGGTCAAGGGTTAGGAGCTTGCTCCCCCTTCTCCACGGGTTGGCCTGGTATTGCACTGCCTCCAGGAGTTAACAGCCCCGATTCTGACCCCAGCTCGCTCGGGAAAGAGTCAGAAAACGCAATCCCAAAAACAGACTGACTACTACTTTGATCTTACTACTAAACTAAACTACTTTGTTGGTACTTACTTCCCTTTACTTAGTTGTTTGTTTAGTTGTTGCTTGCTTTGGTTTCGTTCGCTTTCGGTCCGGTCCGCTCGGCTGGACCGTTCGTTGGTCTCATTAGCTGGAGGACGGAGGCGGGCGGGCGGCCCTCCTTGGCCGCTGCCTGCGATCGACGCTTCCACTAGTAGAGAGGGGCCGGGGGTAGGGGGGTCGTTGTCGCTCTGCCCGCAACCTTTGCCGCCCGGACCGGTCCACTGACGACCCCGGCCCCGGAGGGAGCCCCTTTATCGCTTCTCGGCCTCTTCTGGCTAAGATCAAAGTGTAGTATCTGTTCTTATCAGCTTAATATCTGATAGGTCCCTCGCATGGAGGGATCACGATATTAAACTGATTTTTGGAACTCGGTCAAGGGTTAGGAGCTTGCTCCCCCTTCTCCACGGGTTGGCCTGGTATTGCACTGCCTCCAGGAGTTAACAGCCCCGATTCTGACCCCAGCTCGCTCGGGAAAGAGTCAGAAAACGCAATCCCAAAAACAGACTGACTACTACTTTGATCTTACTACTAAACTAAACTACTTTGTTGGTACTTACTTCCCTTTACTTAGTTGTTTGTTTAGTTGTTGCTTGCTTTGGTTTCGTTCGCTTTCGGTCCGGTCCGCTCGGCTGGACCGTTCGTTGGTCTCATTAGCTGGAGGACGGAGGCGGGCGGGCGGCCCTCCTTGGCCGCTGCCTGCGATCGACGCTTCCACTAGTAGAGAGGGGCCGGGGGTAGGGGGGTCGTTGTCGCTCTGCCCGCAACCTTTGCCGCCCGGACCGGTCCACTGACGACCCCGGCCCCGGAGGGAGCCCCTTTATCGCTTCTCGGCCTCTTCTGGCTAAGATCAAAGTGTAGTATCTGTTCTTATCAGCTTAATATCTGATAGGTCCCTCGCATGGAGGGATCACGATATTAAACTGATTTTTGGAACTCGGTCAAGGGTTAGGAGCTTGCTCCCCCTTCTCCACGGGTTGGCCTGGTATTGCACTGCCTCCAGGAGTTAACAGCCCCGATTCTGACCCCAGCTCGCTCGGGAAAGAGTCAGAAAACGCAATCCCAAAAACAGACTGACTACTACTTTGATCTTACTACTAAACTAAACTACTTTGTTGGTACTTACTTCCCTTTACTTAGTTGTTTGTTTAGTTGTTGCTTGCTTTGGTTTCGTTCGCTTTCGGTCCGGTCCGCTCGGCTGGACCGTTCGTTGGTCTCATTAGCTGGAGGACGGAGGCGGGCGGGCGGCCCTCCTTGGCCGCTGCCTGCGATCGACGCTTCCACTAGTAGAGAGGGGCCGGGGGTAGGGGGGTCGTTGTCGCTCTGCCCGCAACCTTTGCCGCCCGGACCGGTCCACTGACGACCCCGGCCCCGGAGGGAGCCCCTTTATCGCTTCTCGGCCTCTTCTGGCTAAGATCAAAGTGTAGTATCTGTTCTTATCAGCTTAATATCTGATAGGTCCCTCGCATGGAGGGATCACGATATTAAACTGATTTTTGGAACTCGGTCAAGGGTTAGGAGCTTGCTCCCCCTTCTCCACGGGTTGGCCTGGTATTGCACTGCCTCCAGGAGTTAACAGCCCCGATTCTGACCCCAGCTCGCTCGGGAAAGAGTCAGAAAACGCAATCCCAAAAACAGACTGACTACTACTTTGATCTTACTACTAAACTAAACTACTTTGTTGGTACTTACTTCCCTTTACTTAGTTGTTTGTTTAGTTGTTGCTTGCTTTGGTTTCGTTCGCTTTCGGTCCGGTCCGCTCGGCTGGACCGTTCGTTGGTCTCATTAGCTGGAGGACGGAGGCGGGCGGGCGGCCCTCCTTGGCCGCTGCCTGCGATCGACGCTTCCACTAGTAGAGAGGGGCCGGGGGTAGGGGGGTCGTTGTCGCTCTGCCCGCAACCTTTGCCGCCCGGACCGGTCCACTGACGACCCCGGCCCCGGAGGGAGCCCCTTTATCGCTTCTCGGCCTCTTCTGGCTAAGATCAAAGTGTAGTATCTGTTCTTATCAGCTTAATATCTGATAGGTCCCTCGCATGGAGGGATCACGATATTAAACTGATTTTTGGAACTCGGTCAAGGGTTAGGAGCTTGCTCCCCCTTCTCCACGGGTTGGCCTGGTATTGCACTGCCTCCAGGAGTTAACAGCCCCGATTCTGACCCCAGCTCGCTCGGGAAAGAGTCAGAAAACGCAATCCCAAAAACAGACTGACTACTACTTTGATCTTACTACTAAACTAAACTACTTTGTTGGTACTTACTTCCCTTTACTTAGTTGTTTGTTTAGTTGTTGCTTGCTTTGGTTTCGTTCGCTTTCGGTCCGGTCCGCTCGGCTGGACCGTTCGTTGGTCTCATTAGCTGGAGGACGGAGGCGGGCGGGCGGCCCTCCTTGGCCGCTGCCTGCGATCGACGCTTCCACTAGTAGAGAGGGGCCGGGGGTAGGGGGGTCGTTGTCGCTCTGCCCGCAACCTTTGCCGCCCGGACCGGTCCACTGACGACCCCGGCCCCGGAGGGAGCCCCTTTATCGCTTCTCGGCCTCTTCTGGCTAAGATCAAAGTGTAGTATCTGTTCTTATCAGCTTAATATCTGATAGGTCCCTCGCATGGAGGGATCACGATATTAAACTGATTTTTGGAACTCGGTCAAGGGTTAGGAGCTTGCTCCCCCTTCTCCACGGGTTGGCCTGGTATTGCACTGCCTCCAGGAGTTAACAGCCCCGATTCTGACCCCAGCTCGCTCGGGAAAGAGTCAGAAAACGCAATCCCAAAAACAGACTGACTACTACTTTGATCTTACTACTAAACTAAACTACTTTGTTGGTACTTACTTCCCTTTACTTAGTTGTTTGTTTAGTTGTTGCTTGCTTTGGTTTCGTTCGCTTTCGGTCCGGTCCGCGCTCTTGGACCGTTCGTTGGTCTCTCATTAGTGGAGGACGGAGGCGGGCGGGCGGCCCTCCTTGGCCGCTGCCTGCGATCGACGCTTCCACTAGTAGAGAGGGGCCGGGGGTAGGGGGGTCGTTGTCGCTCTGCCCGCAACCTTTGCCGCCCGGACCGGTCCACTGACGACCCCGGCCCCGGAGGGAGCCCCTTTATCGCTTCTCGGCCTCTTCTGGCTAAGATCAAAGTGTAGTATCTGTTCTTATCAGCTTAATATCTGATAGGTCCCTCGCATGGAGGGATCACGATATTAAACTGATTTTTGGAACTCGGTCAAGGGTTAGGAGCTTGCTCCCCCTTCTCCACGGGTTGGCCTGGTATTGCACTGCCTCCAGGAGTTAACAGCCCCGATTCTGACCCCAGCTCGCTCGGGAAAGAGTCAGAAAACGCAATCCCAAAAACAGACTGACTACTACTTTGATCTTACTACTAAACTAAACTACTTTGTTGGTACTTACTTCCCTTTACTTAGTTGTTTGTTTAGTTGTTGCTTGCTTTGGTTTCGTTCGCTTTCGGTCCGGTCCGCTCGGCTGGACCGTTCGTTGGTCTCATTAGCTGGAGGACGGAGGCGGGCGGGCGGCCCTCCTTGGCCGCTGCCTGCGATCGACGCTTCCACTAGTAGAGAGGGGCCGGGGGTAGGGGGGTCGTTGTCGCTCTGCCCGCAACCTTTGCCGCCCGGACCGGTCCACTGACGACCCCGGCCCCGGAGGGAGCCCCTTTATCGCTTCTCGGCCTCTTCTGGCTAAGATCAAAGTGTAGTATCTGTTCTTATCAGCTTAATATCTGATAGGTCCCTCGCATGGAGGGATCACGATATTAAACTGATTTTTGGAACTCGGTCAAGGGTTAGGAGCTTGCTCCCCCTTCTCCACGGGTTGGCCTGGTATTGCACTGCCTCCAGGAGTTAACAGCCCCGATTCTGACCCCAGCTCGCTCGGGAAAGAGTCAGAAAACGCAATCCCAAAAACAGACTGACTACTACTTTGATCTTACTACTAAACTAAACTACTTTGTTGGTACTTACTTCCCTTTACTTAGTTGTTTGTTTAGTTGTTGCTTGCTTTGGTTTCGTTCGCTTTCGGTCCGGTCCGCTCGGCTGGACCGTTCGTTGGTCTCATTAGCTGGAGGACGGAGGCGGGCGGGCGGCCCTCCTTGGCCGCTGCCTGCGATCGACGCTTCCACTAGTAGAGAGGGGCCGGGGGTAGGGGGGTCGTTGTCGCTCTGCCCGCAACCTTTGCCGCCCGGACCGGTCCACTGACGACCCCGGCCCCGGAGGGAGCCCCTTTATCGCTTCTCGGCCTCTTCTGGCTAAGATCAAAGTGTAGTATCTGTTCTTATCAGCTTAATATCTGATAGGTCCCTCGCATGGAGGGATCACGATATTAAACTGATTTTTGGAACTCGGTCAAGGGTTAGGAGCTTGCTCCCCCTTCTCCACGGGTTGGCCTGGTATTGCACTGCCTCCAGGAGTTAACAGCCCCGATTCTGACCCCAGCTCGCTCGGGAAAGAGTCAGAAAACGCAATCCCAAAAACAGACTGACTACTACTTTGATCTTACTACTAAACTAAACTACTTTGTTGGTACTTACTTCCCTTTACTTAGTTGTTTGTTTAGTTGTTGCTTGCTTTGGTTTCGTTCGCTTTCGGTCCGGTCCGCTCGGCTGGACCGTTCGTTGGTCTCATTAGCTGGAGGACGGAGGCGGGCGGGCGGCCCTCCTTGGCCGCTGCCTGCGATCGACGCTTCCACTAGTAGAGAGGGGCCGGGGGTAGGGGGGTCGTTGTCGCTCTGCCCGCAACCTTTGCCGCCCGGACCGGTCCACTGACGACCCCGGCCCCGGAGGGAGCCCCTTTATCGCTTCTCGGCCTCTTCTGGCTAAGATCAAAGTGTAGTATCTGTTCTTATCAGCTTAATATCTGATAGGTCCCTCGCATGGAGGGATCACGATATTAAACTGATTTTTGGAACTCGGTCAAGGGTTAGGAGCTTGCTCCCCCTTCTCCACGGGTTGGCCTGGTATTGCACTGCCTCCAGGAGTTAACAGCCCCGATTCTGACCCCAGCTCGCTCGGGAAAGAGTCAGAAAACGCAATCCCAAAAACAGACTGACTACTACTTTGATCTTACTACTAAACTAAACTACTTTGTTGGTACTTACTTCCCTTTACTTAGTTGTTTGTTTAGTTGTTGCTTGCTTTGGTTTCGTTCGCTTTCGGTCCGGTCCGCTCGGCTGGACCGTTCGTTGGTCTCATTAGCTGGAGGACGGAGGCGGGCGGGCGGCCCTCCTTGGCCGCTGCCTGCGATCGACGCTTCCACTAGTAGAGAGGGGCCGGGGGTAGGGGGGTCGTTGTCGCTCTGCCCGCAACCTTTGCCGCCCGGACCGGTCCACTGACGACCCCGGCCCCGGAGGGAGCCCCTTTATCGCTTCTCGGCCTCTTCTGGCTAAGATCAAAGTGTAGTATCTGTTCTTATCAGCTTAATATCTGATAGGTCCCTCGCATGGAGGGATCACGATATTAAACTGATTTTTGGAACTCGGTCAAGGGTTAGGAGCTTGCTCCCCCTTCTCCACGGGTTGGCCTGGTATTGCACTGCCTCCAGGAGTTAACAGCCCCGATTCTGACCCCAGCTCGCTCGGGAAAGAGTCAGAAAACGCAATCCCAAAAACAGACTGACTACTACTTTGATCTTACTACTAAACTAAACTACTTTGTTGGTACTTACTTCCCTTTACTTAGTTGTTTGTTTAGTTGTTGCTTGCTTTGGTTTCGTTCGCTTTCGGTCCGGTCCGCTCGGCTGGACCGTTCGTTGGTCTCATTAGCTGGAGGACGGAGGCGGGCGGGCGGCCCTCCTTGGCCGCTGCCTGCGATCGACGCTTCCACTAGTAGAGAGGGGCCGGGGGTAGGGGGGTCGTTGTCGCTCTGCCCGCAACCTTTGCCGCCCGGACCGGTCCACTGACGACCCCGGCCCCGGAGGGAGCCCCTTTATCGCTTCTCGGCCTCTTCTGGCTAAGATCAAAGTGTAGTATCTGTTCTTATCAGCTTAATATCTGATAGGTCCCTCGCATGGAGGGATCACGATATTAAACTGATTTTTGGAACTCGGTCAAGGGTTAGGAGCTTGCTCCCCCTTCTCCACGGGTTGGCCTGGTATTGCACTGCCTCCAGGAGTTAACAGCCCCGATTCTGACCCCAGCTCGCTCGGGAAAGAGTCAGAAAACGCAATCCCAAAAACAGACTGACTACTACTTTGATCTTACTACTAAACTAAACTACTTTGTTGGTACTTACTTCCCTTTACTTAGTTGTTTGTTTAGTTGTTGCTTGCTTTGGTTTCGTTCGCTTTCGGTCCGGTCCGCTCGGCTGGACCGTTCGTTGGTCTCATTAGCTGGAGGACGGAGGCGGGCGGGCGGCCCTCCTTGGCCGCTGCCTGCGATCGACGCTTCCACTAGTAGAGAGGGGCCGGGGGTAGGGGGGTCGTTGTCGCTCTGCCCGCAACCTTTGCCGCCCGGACCGGTCCACTGACGACCCCGGCCCCGGAGGGAGCCCCTTTATCGCTTCTCGGCCTCTTCTGGCTAAGATCAAAGTGTAGTATCTGTTCTTATCAGCTTAATATCTGATAGGTCCCTCGCATGGAGGGATCACGATATTAAACTGATTTTTGGAACTCGGTCAAGGGTTAGGAGCTTGCTCCCCCTTCTCCACGGGTTGGCCTGGTATTGCACTGCCTCCAGGAGTTAACAGCCCCGATTCTGACCCCAGCTCGCTCGGGAAAGAGTCAGAAAACGCAATCCCAAAAACAGACTGACTACTACTTTGATCTTACTACTAAACTAAACTACTTTGTTGGTACTTACTTCCCTTTACTTAGTTGTTTGTTTAGTTGTTGCTTGCTTTGGTTTCGTTCGCTTTCGGTCCGGTCCGCTCGGCTGGACCGTTCGTTGGTCTCATTAGCTGGAGGACGGAGGCGGGCGGGCGGCCCTCCTTGGCCGCTGCCTGCGATCGACGCTTCCACTAGTAGAGAGGGGCCGGGGGTAGGGGGGTCGTTGTCGCTCTGCCCGCAACCTTTGCCGCCCGGACCGGTCCACTGACGACCCCGGCCCCGGAGGGAGCCCCTTTATCGCTTCTCGGCCTCTTCTGGCTAAGATCAAAGTGTAGTATCTGTTCTTATCAGCTTAATATCTGATAGGTCCCTCGCATGGAGGGATCACGATATTAAACTGATTTTTGGAACTCGGTCAAGGGTTAGGAGCTTGCTCCCCCTTCTCCACGGGTTGGCCTGGTATTGCACTGCCTCCAGGAGTTAACAGCCCCGATTCTGACCCCAGCTCGCTCGGGAAAGAGTCAGAAAACGCAATCCCAAAAACAGACTGACTACTACTTTGATCTTACTACTAAACTAAACTACTTTGTTGGTACTTACTTCCCTTTACTTAGTTGTTTGTTTAGTTGTTGCTTGCTTTGGTTTCGTTCGCTTTCGGTCCGGTCCGCTCGGCTGGACCGTTCGTTGGTCTCATTAGCTGGAGGACGGAGGCGGGCGGGCGGCCCTCCTTGGCCGCTGCCTGCGATCGACGCTTCCACTAGTAGAGAGGGGCCGGGGGTAGGGGGGTCGTTGTCGCTCTGCCCGCAACCTTTGCCGCCCGGACCGGTCCACTGACGACCCCGGCCCCGGAGGGAGCCCCTTTATCGCTTCTCGGCCTCTTCTGGCTAAGATCAAAGTGTAGTATCTGTTCTTATCAGCTTAATATCTGATAGGTCCCTCGCATGGAGGGATCACGATATTAAACTGATTTTTGGAACTCGGTCAAGGGTTAGGAGCTTGCTCCCCCTTCTCCACGGGTTGGCCTGGTATTGCACTGCCTCCAGGAGTTAACAGCCCCGATTCTGACCCCAGCTCGCTCGGGAAAGAGTCAGAAAACGCAATCCCAAAAACAGACTGACTACTACTTTGATCTTACTACTAAACTAAACTACTTTGTTGGTACTTACTTCCCTTTACTTAGTTGTTTGTTTAGTTGTTGCTTGCTTTGGTTTCGTTCGCTTTCGGTCCGGTCCGCTCGGCTGGACCGTTCGTTGGTCTCATTAGCTGGAGGACGGAGGCGGGCGGGCGGCCCTCCTTGGCCGCTGCCTGCGATCGACGCTTCCACTAGTAGAGAGGGGCCGGGGGTAGGGGGGTCGTTGTCGCTCTGCCCGCAACCTTTGCCGCCCGGACCGGTCCACTGACGACCCCGGCCCCGGAGGGAGCCCCTTTATCGCTTCTCGGCCTCTTCTGGCTAAGATCAAAGTGTAGTATCTGTTCTTATCAGCTTAATATCTGATAGGTCCCTCGCATGGAGGGATCACGATATTAAACTGATTTTTGGAACTCGGTCAAGGGTTAGGAGCTTGCTCCCCCTTCTCCACGGGTTGGCCTGGTATTGCACTGCCTCCAGGAGTTAACAGCCCCGATTCTGACCCCAGCTCGCTCGGGAAAGAGTCAGAAAACGCAATCCCAAAAACAGACTGACTACTACTTTGATCTTACTACTAAACTAAACTACTTTGTTGGTACTTACTTCCCTTTACTTAGTTGTTTGTTTAGTTGTTTGCTTGCTTTGGTTTCGTTCGCTTTCGGTCCGGTCCGCTCGGCTGGACCGTTCGTTGGTCTCATTAGCTGGAGGACGGAGGCGGGCGGGCGGCCCTCCTTGGCCGCTGCCTGCGATCGACGCTTCCACTAGTAGAGAGGGGCCGGGGGTAGGGGGGTCGTTGTCGCTCTGCCCGCAACCTTTGCCGCCCGGACCGGTCCACTGACGACCCCGGCCCCGGAGGGAGCCCCCTTTATCGCTTCTCGGCCTCTTCTGGCTAAGATCAAAGTGTAGTATCTGTTCTTATCAGCTTAATATCTGATAGGTCCCTCGCATGGAGGGATCACGATATTAAACTGATTTTTGGAACTCGGTCAAGGGTTAGGAGCTTGCTCCCCCTTCTCCACGGGTTGGCCTGGTATTGCACTGCCTCCAGGAGTTAACAGCCCCGATTCTGACCCCAGCTCGCTCGGGAAAGAGTCAGAAAACGCAATCCCAAAAACAGACTGACTACTACTTTGATCTTACTACTAAACTAAACTACTTTGTTGGTACTTACTTCCCTTTACTTAGTTGTTTGTTTAGTTGTTGCTTGCTTTGGTTTCGTTCGCTTTCGGTCCGGTCCGCTCGGCTGGACCGTTCGTTGGTCTCATTAGCTGGAGGACGGAGGCGGGCGGGCGGCCCTCCTTGGCCGCTGCCTGCGATCGACGCTTCCACTAGTAGAGAGGGGCCGGGGGTAGGGGGGTCGTTGTCGCTCTGCCCGCAACCTTTGCCGCCCGGACCGGTCCACTGACGACCCCGGCCCCGGAGGGAGCCCCTTTATCGCTTCTCGGCCTCTTCTGGCTAAGATCAAAGTGTAGTATCTGTTCTTATCAGCTTAATATCTGATAGGTCCCTCGCATGGAGGGATCACGATATTAAACTGATTTTTTGGAACTCGGTCAAGGGTTAGGAGCTTGCTCCCCCTTCTCCACGGGTTGGCCTGGTATTGCACTGCCTCCAGGAGTTAACAGCCCCGATTCTGACCCCAGCTCGCTCGGGAAAGAGTCAGAAAACGCAATCCCAAAAACAGACTGGACTACTACTTTGATCTTACTACTAAACTAAACTACTTTGTTGGTACTTACTTCCCTTTACTTAGTTGTTTGTTTAGTTGTTGCTTGCTTTGGTTTCGTTCGCTTTCGGTCCGGTCCGCTCGGCTGGACCGTTCGTTGGTCTCATTAGCTGGAGGACGGAGGCGGGCGGGCGGCCCTCCTTGGCCGCTGCCTGCGATCGACGCTTCCACTAGTAGAGAGGGGCCGGGGGTAGGGGGGTCGTTGTCGCTCTGCCCGCAACCTTTGCCGCCCGGACCGGTCCACTGACGACCCCGGCCCCGGAGGGAGCCCCTTTATCGCTTCTCGGCCTCTTCTGGCTAAGATCAAAGTGTAGTATCTGTTCTTATCAGCTTAATATCTGATAGGTCCCTCGCATGGAGGGATCACGATATTAAACTGATTTTTGGAACTCGGTCAAGGGTTAGGAGCTTGCTCCCCCTTCTCCACGGGTTGGCCTGGTATTGCACTGCCTCCAGGAGTTAACAGCCCCGATTCTGACCCCAGCTCGCTCGGGAAAGAGTCAGAAAACGCAATCCCAAAAACAGACTGACTACTACTTTGATCTTACTACTAAACTAAACTACTTTGTTGGTACTTACTTCCCTTTACTTAGTTGTTTGTTTAGTTGTTGCTTGCTTTGGTTTCGTTCGCTTTCGGTCCGGTCCGCTCGGCTGGACCGTTCGTTGGTCTCATTAGCTGGAGGACGGAGGCGGGCGGGCGGCCCTCCTTGGCCGCTGCCTGCGATCGACGCTTCCACTAGTAGAGAGGGGCCGGGGGTAGGGGGGTCGTTGTCGCTCTGCCCGCAACCTTTGCCGCCCGGACCGGTCCACTGACGACCCCGGCCCCGGAGGGAGCCCCTTTATCGCTTCTCGGCCTCTTCTGGCTAAGATCAAAGTGTAGTATCTGTTCTTATCAGCTTAATATCTGATAGGTCCCTCGCATGGAGGGATCACGATATTAAACTGATTTTTGGAACTCGGTCAAGGGTTAGGAGCTTGCTCCCCCTTCTCCACGGGTTGGCCTGGTATTGCACTGCCTCCAGGAGTTAACAGCCCCGATTCTGACCCCAGCTCGCTCGGGAAAGAGTCAGAAAACGCAATCCCAAAAACAGACTGACTACTACTTTGATCTTACTACTAAACTAAACTACTTTGTTGGTACTTACTTCCCTTTACTTAGTTGTTTGTTTAGTTGTTGCTTGCTTTGGTTTCGTTCGCTTTCGGTCCGGTCCGCTCGGCTGGACCGTTCGTTGGTCTCATTAGCTGGAGGACGGAGGCGGGCGGGCGGCCCTCCTTGGCCGCTGCCTGCGATCGACGCTTCCACTAGTAGAGAGGGGCCGGGGGTAGGGGGGTCGTTGTCGCTCTGCCCGCAACCTTTGCCGCCCGGACCGGTCCACTGACGACCCCGGCCCCGGAGGGAGCCCCTTTATCGCTTCTCGGCCTCTTCTGGCTAAGATCAAAGTGTAGTATCTGTTCTTATCAGCTTAATATCTGATAGGTCCCTCGCATGGAGGGATCACGATATTAAACTGATTTTTGGAACTCGGTCAAGGGTTAGGAGCTTGCTCCCCCTTCTCCACGGGTTGGCCTGGTATTGCACTGCCTCCAGGAGCTTAACAGCCCGATTCTGACCCCAGCTCGCTCGGGAAAGAGTCAGAAAACGCAATCCCAAAAACAGACTGACTACTACTTTGATCTTACTACTAAACTAAACTACTTTGTTGGTACTTACTTCCCTTTACTTAGTTGTTTGTTTAGTTGTTGCTTGCTTTGGTTTCGTTCGCTTTCGGTCCGGTCCGCTCGGCTGGACCGTTCGTTGGTCTCATTAGCTGGAGGACGGAGGCGGGCGGGCGGCCCTCCTTGGCCGCTGCCTGCGATCGACGCTTCCACTAGTAGAGAGGGGCCGGGGGTAGGGGGGTCGTTGTCGCTCTGCCCGCAACCTTGCCGCCCGGACCGGTCCACTGACGACCCCGGCCCCGGAGGGAGCCCCTTTATCGCTTCTCGGCCTCTTCTGGCTAAGATCAAAGTGTAGTATCTGTTCTTATCAGCTTAATATCTGATAGGTCCCTCGCATGGAGGGATCACGATATTAAACTGATTTTTGGAACTCGGTCAAGGGTTAGGAGCTTGCTCCCCCTTCTCCACGGTTGGCCTGGTATTGCACTGCCTCCAGGAGTTAACAGCCCCGATTCTGACCCCAGCTCGCTCGGGAAAGAGTCAGAAAACGCAATCCCAAAAACAGACTGACTACTACTTTGATCTTACTACTAAACTAAACTACTTTGTTGGTACTTACTTCCCTTTACTTAGTTGTTTGTTTAGTTGTTGCTTGCTTTGGTTTCGTTCGCTTTCGTCCGGTCCGCTCGGCTGGACCGTTCGTTGGTCTCATTAGCTGGAGGACGGAGGCGGGCGGGCGGCCCTCCTTGGCCGCTGCCTGCGATCGACGCTTCCACTAGTAGAGAGGGGCCGGGGGTAGGGGGGTCGTTGTCGCTCTGCCCGCACCTTTGCCGCCCGGACCGGTCCACTGACGACCCCGGCCCCGGAGGGAGCCCCTTTATCGCTTCTCGGCCTCTTCTGGCTAAGATCAAAAGTGTAGTATCTGTTCTTATCAGCTTAATATCTGATAGGTCCCTCGCATGGAGGGATCACGATATTAACTGATTTTTGGAACTCGGTCAAGGGTTAGGAGCTTGCTCCCCCTTCTCCACGGGTTGGCCTGGTATTGCACTGCCTCCAGGAGTTAACAGCCCCGATTCTGACCCCAGCTCGCTCGGGAAAGAGTCCAGAAAACGCAATCCCAAAAACAGACTGACTACTACTTTGATCTTACTACTAAACTAAACTACTTTGTTGGTACTTACTTCCCTTTACTTAGTTGTTTGTTTAGTTGTTGCTTGCTTTGGTTTCGTTCGCTTTCGGTCCGGTCCGCTCGGCTGGACCGTTCGTTGGTCTCATTAGCTGGAGGACGGAGGCGGGCGGGCGGCCCTCCTTGGCCGCTGCCTGCGATCGACGCTTCCACTAGTAGAGAGGGGCCGGGGGTAGGGGGGTCGTTGTCGCTCTGCCCGCAACCTTTGCCGCCCGGACCGGTCCACTGACGACCCCGGCCCCGGAGGGAGCCCCTTTATCGCTTCTCGGCCTCTTCTGGCTAAGATCAAAGTGTAGTATCTGTTCTTATCAGCTTAATATCTGATAGGTCCCTCGCATGGAGGGATCACGATATTAAACTGATTTTTGGAACTCGGTCAAGGGTTAGGAGCTTGCTCCCCTTCTCCACGGGTTGGCCTGGTATTGCACTGCCTCCAGGAGTTAACAGCCCCGATTCTGACCCCAGCTCGCTCGGGAAGAGTCAGAAAACGCAATCCCAAAAACAGACTGACTACTACTTTGATCTTACTACTAAACTAAACTACTTTGTTGGTACTTACTTCCCTTTACTTAGTTGTTTGTTTAGTTGTTGCTTGCTTTGGTTTCGTTCGCTTCCGGTCCGGTCCGCTCGGCTGGACCGTTCGTTGGTCTCATTAGCTGGAGGACGGAGGCGGGCGGGCGGCCCTCCTTGGCCGCTGCCTGCGATCGACGCTTCCACTAGTAGAGAGGGGCCGGGGTAG
>NW_027633424.1:54015-154379 GCF_053919585.1 Euprymna scolopes
GCTAAGATCAAAGTGTAGTATCTGTTCTTATCAGCTTAATATCTGATAGGTCCCTCGCATGGAGGGATCACGATATTAAACTGATTTTTGGAACTCGGTCAAGGGTTAGGAGCTTGCTCCCCCTTCTCCACGGGTTGGCCTGGTATTGCACTGCCTCCAGGAGTTAACAGCCCCGATTCTGACCCCAGCTCGCTCGGGAAAGAGTCAGAAAACGCAATCCCAAAAACAGACTGACTACTACTTTGATCTTACTACTAAACTAAACGACTTTGTTGGTCCTTACTTCCCTTTACTTAGTTGTTGCTGGCTTTGCTTTCGTTCGCTTTCGGTTCGGTCCGCTCGGCTGGATGGACCGTTCGTTGGTCTCATTAGCTGGATGACGGAGGCGGGCGGGCGGCCCTCCTTGGCCGCTGCCTGCGATCGACGCTTCCACTAGTAGAGAGGGGCCGGGGGTAGGGGGGTCGTTGTCGCTCTGCCCGCAACCTTTGCCGCCCGGACCGGTCCACTGACGACCCCGGCCCCGGAGGGAGCCCTTTATCGCTTCTCGGCCTCTTCTGGCTAAGATCAAAGTGTAGTATCTGTTCTTATCAGCTTAATATCTGATAGGTCCCTCGCATGGAGGGATCACGATATTAAACTGATTTTTGGAACTCGGTCAAGGGTTAGGAGCTTGCTCCCCCTTCTCCACGGGTTGGCCTGGTATTGCACTGCCTCCAGGAGTTAACAGCCCCGATTCTGACCCCAGCTCGCTCGGGAAAGAGTCAGAAAACGCAATCCCAAAAACAGACTGACTACTACTTTGATCTTACTACTAAACTAAACGACTTTGTTGGTCCTTACTTCCCTTTACTTAGTTGTTGCTGGCTTTGCTTTCGTTCGCTTTCGGTTCGGTCCGCTCGGCTGGATGGACCGTTCGTTGGTCTCATTAGCTGGATGACGGAGGCGGGCGGGCGGCCCTCCTTGGCCGCTGCCTGCGATCGACGCTTCCACTAGTAGAGAGGGGCCGGGGGTAGGGGGGTCGTTGTCGCTCTGCCCGCAACCTTTGCCGCCCGGACCGGTCCACTGACGACCCCGGCCCCGGAGGGAGCCCCTTTATCGCTTCTCGGCCTCTTCTGGCTAAGATCAAAGTGTAGTATCTGTTCTTATCAGCTTAATATCTGATAGGTCCCTCGCATGGAGGGATCACGATATTAAACTGATTTTTGGAACTCGGTCAAGGGTTAGGAGCTTGCTCCCCCTTCTCCACGGGTTGGCCTGGTATTGCACTGCCTCCAGGAGTTAACAGCCCCGATTCTGACCCCAGCTCGCTCGGGAAAGAGTCAGAAAACGCAATCCCAAAAACAGACTGACTACTACTTTGATCTTACTACTAAACTAAACGACTTTGTTGGTCCTTACTTCCCTTTACTTAGTTTGTTGCTGGCTTTGCTTTCGTTCGCTTTCGGTTCGGTCCGCTCGGCTGGATTGGACCGTTCGTTGGTCTCATTAGCTGGATGACGGAGGCGGGCGGGCGGCCCTCCTTGGCCGCTGCCTGCGATCGACGCTTCCACTAGTAGAGAGGGGCCGGGGGTAGGGGGGTCGTTGTCGCTCTGCCCGCAACCTTTGCCGCCCGGACCGGTCCACTGACGACCCCGGCCCCGGAGGGAGCCCCTTTATCGCTTCTCGGCCTCTTCTGGCTAAGATCAAAGTGTAGTATCTGTTCTTATCAGCTTAATATCTGATAGGTCCCTCGCATGGAGGGATCACGATATTAAACTGATTTTTGGAACTCGGTCAAGGGTTAGGAGCTTGCTCCCCCTTCTCCACGGGTTGGCCTGGTATTGCACTGCCTCCAGGAGTTAACAGCCCCGATTCTGACCCCAGCTCGCTCGGGAAAGAGTCAGAAAACGCAATCCCAAAAACAGACTGACTACTACTTTGATCTTACTACTAAACTAAACGACTTTGTTGGTCCTTACTTCCCTTTACTTAGTTGTTGCTGGCTTTGCTTTCGTTCGCTTTCGGTTCGGTCCGCTCGGCTGGATGGACCGTTCGTTGGTCTCATTAGCTGGATGACGGAGGCGGGCGGGCGGCCCTCCTTGGCCGCTGCCTGCGATCGACGCTTCCACTAGTAGAGAGGGGCCGGGGGTAGGGGGGTCGTTGTCGCTCTGCCCGCAACCTTTGCCGCCCGGACCGGTCCACTGACGACCCCGGCCCCGGAGGGAGCCCTTTATCGCTTCTCGGCCTCTTCTGGCTAAGATCAAAGTGTAGTATCTGTTCTTATCAGCTTAATATCTGATAGGTCCCTCGCATGGAGGGATCACGATATTAAACTGAATTTTTGGAACTCGGTCAAGGGTTAGGAGCTTGCTCCCCCTTCTCCACGGGTTGGCCTGGTATTGCACTGCCTCCAGGAGTTAACAGCCCCGATTCTGACCCCAGCTCGCTCGGGAAAGAGTCAGAAAACGCAATCCCAAAAACAGACTGACTACTACTTTGATCTTACTACTAAACTAAACGACTTTGTTGGTCCTTACTTCCCTTTACTTAGTTGTTGCTGGCTTTGCTTTCGTTCGCTTTCGGTTCGGTCCGCTCGGCTGGATGGACCGTTCGTTGGTCTCATTAGCTGGATGACGGAGGCGGGCGGGCGGCCCTCCTTGGCCGCTGCCTGCGATCGACGCTTCCACTAGTAGAGAGGGGCCGGGGGTAGGGGGGTCGTTGTCGCTCTGCCCGCAACCTTTGCCCGCCCGGACCGGTCCACTGACGACCCCGGCCCCGGAGGGAGCCCCTTTATCGCTTCTCGGCCTCTTCTGGCTAAGATCAAAGTGTAGTATCTGTTCTTATCAGCTTAATATCTGATAGGTCCCTCGCATGGAGGGATCACGATATTAAACTGATTTTTGGAACTCGGTCAAGGGTTAGGAGCTTGCTCCCCCTTCTCCACGGGTTGGCCTGGTATTGCACTGCCTCCAGGAGTTAACAGCCCCGATTCTGACCCCAGCTCGCTCGGGAAAGAGTCAGAAAACGCAATCCCAAAAACAGACTGACTACTACTTTGATCTTACTACTAAACTAAACGACTTTGTTGGTCCTTACTTCCCTTTACTTAGTTGTTGCTGGCTTTGCTTTCGTTCGCTTTCGGTTCGGTCCGCTCGGCTGGATGGACCGTTCGTTGGTCTCATTAGCTGGATGACGGAGGCGGGCGGGCGGCCCTCCTTGGCCGCTGCCTGCGATCGACGCTTCCACTAGTAGAGAGGGGCCGGGGGTAGGGGGGTCGTTGTCGCTCTGCCCGCAACCTTTGCCGCCCGGACCGGTCCACTGACGACCCCGGCCCCGGAGGGAGCCCCTTTATCGCTTCTCGGCCTCTTCTGGCTAAGATCAAAGTGTAGTATCTGTTCTTATCAGCTTAATATCTGATAGGTCCCTCGCATGGAGGGATCACGATATTAAACTGATTTTTGGAACTCGGTCAAGGGTTAGGAGCTTGCTCCCCCTTCTCCACGGGTTGGCCTGGTATTGCACTGCCTCCAGGAGTTAACAGCCCCGATTCTGACCCCAGCTCGCTCGGGAAAGAGTCAGAAAACGCAATCCCAAAAACAGACTGACTACTACTTTGATCTTACTACTAAACTAAACGACTTTGTTGGTCCTTACTTCCCTTTACTTAGTTGTTGCTGGCTTTGCTTTCGTTCGCTTTCGGTTCGGTCCGCTCGGCTGGATGGACCGTTCGTTGGTCTCATTAGCTGGATGACGGAGGCGGGCGGGCGGCCCTCCTTGGCCGCTGCCTGCGATCGACGCTTCCACTAGTAGAGAGGGGCCGGGGGTAGGGGGGTCGTTGTCGCTCTGCCCGCAACCTTTGCCGCCCGGACCGGTCCACTGACGACCCCGGCCCCGGAGGGAGCCCCTTTATCGCTTCTCGGCCTCTTCTGGCTAAGATCAAAGTGTAGTATCTGTTCTTATCAGCTTAATATCTGATAGGTCCCTCGCATGGAGGGATCACGATATTAAACTGATTTTTGGAACTCGGTCAAGGGTTAGGAGCTTGCTCCCCCTTCTCCACGGGTTGGCCTGGTATTGCACTGCCTCCAGGAGTTAACAGCCCCGATTCTGACCCCAGCTCGCTCGGGAAAGAGTCAGAAAACGCAATCCCAAAAACAGACTGACTACTACTTTGATCTTACTACTAAACTAAACGACTTTGTTGGTCCTTACTTCCCTTTACTTAGTTGTTGCTGGCTTTGCTTTCGTTCGCTTTCGGTTCGGTCCGCTCGGCTGGATGGACCGTTCGTTGGTCTCATTAGCTGGATGACGGAGGCGGGCGGGCGGCCCTCCTTGGCCGCTGCCTGCGATCGACGCTTCCACTAGTAGAGAGGGGCCGGGGGTAGGGGGGTCGTTGTCGCTCTGCCCGCAACCTTTGCCGCCCGGACCGGTCCACTGACGACCCCGGCCCCGGAGGGAGCCCCTTTATCGCTTCTCGGCCTCTTCTGGCTAAGATCAAAGTGTAGTATCTGTTCTTATCAGCTTAATATCTGATAGGTCCCTCGCATGGAGGGATCACGATATTAAACTGATTTTTGGAACTCGGTCAAGGGTTAGGAGCTTGCTCCCCCTTCTCCACGGGTTGGCCTGGTATTGCACTGCCTCCAGGAGTTAACAGCCCCGATTCTGACCCCAGCTCGCTCGGGAAAGAGTCAGAAAACGCAATCCCAAAAACAGACTGACTACTACTTTGATCTTACTACTAAACTAAACGACTTTGTTGGTCCTTACTTCCCTTTACTTAGTTGTTGCTGGCTTTGCTTTCGTTCGCTTTCGGTTCGGTCCGCTCGGCTGGATGGACCGTTCGTTGGTCTCATTAGCTGGATGACGGAGGCGGGCGGGCGGCCCTCCTTGGCCGCTGCCTGCGATCGACGCTTCCACTAGTAGAGAGGGGCCGGGGGTAGGGGGGTCGTTGTCGCTCTGCCCGCAACCTTTGCCGCCCGGACCGGTCCACTGACGACCCCGGCCCCGGAGGGAGCCCCTTTATCGCTTCTCGGCCTCTTCTGGCTAAGATCAAAGTGTAGTATCTGTTCTTATCAGCTTAATATCTGATAGGTCCCTCGCATGGAGGGATCACGATATTAAACTGATTTTTGGAACTCGGTCAAGGGTTAGGAGCTTGCTCCCCCTTCTCCACGGGTTGGCCTGGTATTGCACTGCCTCCAGGAGTTAACAGCCCCGATTCTGACCCCAGCTCGCTCGGGAAAGAGTCAGAAAACGCAATCCCAAAAACAGACTGACTACTACTTTGATCTTACTACTAAACTAAACGACTTTGTTGGTCCTTACTTCCCTTTACTTAGTTGTTGCTGGCTTTGCTTTCGTTCGCTTTCGGTTCGGTCCGCTCGGCTGGATGGACCGTTCGTTGGTCTCATTAGCTGGATGACGGAGGCGGGCGGGCGGCCCTCCTTGGCCGCTGCCTGCGATCGACGCTTCCACTAGTAGAGAGGGGCCGGGGGTAGGGGGGTCGTTGTCGCTCTGCCCGCAACCTTTGCCGCCCGGACCGGTCCACTGACGACCCCGGCCCCGGAGGGAGCCCCTTTATCGCTTCTCGGCCTCTTCTGGCTAAGATCAAAGTGTAGTATCTGTTCTTATCAGCTTAATATCTGATAGGTCCCTCGCATGGAGGGATCACGATATTAAACTGATTTTTGGAACTCGGTCAAGGGTTAGGAGCTTGCTCCCCCTTCTCCACGGGTTGGCCTGGTATTGCACTGCCTCCAGGAGTTAACAGCCCCGATTCTGACCCCAGCTCGCTCGGGAAAGAGTCAGAAAACGCAATCCCAAAAACAGACTGACTACTACTTTGATCTTACTACTAAACTAAACGACTTTGTTGGTCCTTACTTCCCTTTACTTAGTTGTTGCTGGCTTTGCTTTCGTTCGCTTTCGGTTCGGTCCGCTCGGCTGGATGGACCGTTCGTTGGTCTCATTAGCTGGATGACGGAGGCGGGCGGGCGGCCCTCCTTGGCCGCTGCCTGCGATCGACGCTTCCACTAGTAGAGAGGGGCCGGGGGTAGGGGGGTCGTTGTCGCTCTGCCCGCAACCTTTGCCGCCCGGACCGGTCCACTGACGACCCCGGCCCCGGAGGGAGCCCCTTTATCGCTTCTCGGCCTCTTCTGGCTAAGATCAAAGTGTAGTATCTGTTCTTATCAGCTTAATATCTGATAGGTCCCTCGCATGGAGGGATCACGATATTAAACTGATTTTTGGAACTCGGTCAAGGGTTAGGAGCTTGCTCCCCCTTCTCCACGGGTTGGCCTGGTATTGCACTGCCTCCAGGAGTTAACAGCCCCGATTCTGACCCCAGCTCGCTCGGGAAAGAGTCAGAAAACGCAATCCCAAAAACAGACTGACTACTACTTTGATCTTACTACTAAACTAAACGACTTTGTTGGTCCTTACTTCCCTTTACTTAGTTGTTGCTGGCTTTGCTTTCGTTCGCTTTCGGTTCGGTCCGCTCGGCTGGATGGACCGTTCGTTGGTCTCATTAGCTGGATGACGGAGGCGGGCGGGCGGCCCTCCTTGGCCGCTGCCTGCGATCGACGCTTCCACTAGTAGAGAGGGGCCGGGGGTAGGGGGGTCGTTGTCGCTCTGCCCGCAACCTTTGCCGCCCGGACCGGTCCACTGACGACCCCGGCCCCGGAGGGAGCCCCTTTATCGCTTCTCGGCCTCTTCTGGCTAAGATCAAAGTGTAGTATCTGTTCTTATCAGCTTAATATCTGATAGGTCCCTCGCATGGAGGGATCACGATATTAAACTGATTTTTGGAACTCGGTCAAGGGTTAGGAGCTTGCTCCCCCTTCTCCACGGGTTGGCCTGGTATTGCACTGCCTCCAGGAGTTAACAGCCCCGATTCTGACCCCAGCTCGCTCGGGAAAGAGTCAGAAAACGCAATCCCAAAAACAGACTGACTACTACTTTGATCTTACTACTAAACTAAACGACTTTGTTGGTCCTTACTTCCCTTTACTTAGTTGTTGCTGGCTTTGCTTTCGTTCGCTTTCGGTTCGGTCCGCTCGGCTGGATGGACCGTTCGTTGGTCTCATTAGCTGGATGACGGAGGCGGGCGGGCGGCCCTCCTTGGCCGCTGCCTGCGATCGACGCTTCCACTAGTAGAGAGGGGCCGGGGGTAGGGGGGTCGTTGTCGCTCTGCCCGCAACCTTTGCCGCCCGGACCGGTCCACTGACGACCCCGGCCCCGGAGGGAGCCCCTTTATCGCTTCTCGGCCTCTTCTGGCTAAGATCAAAGTGTAGTATCTGTTCTTATCAGCTTAATATCTGATAGGTCCCTCGCATGGAGGGATCACGATATTAAACTGATTTTTGGAACTCGGTCAAGGGTTAGGAGCTTGCTCCCCCTTCTCCACGGGTTGGCCTGGTATTGCACTGCCTCCAGGAGTTAACAGCCCCGATTCTGACCCCAGCTCGCTCGGGAAAGAGTCAGAAAACGCAATCCCAAAAACAGACTGACTACTACTTTGATCTTACTACTAAACTAAACGACTTTGTTGGTCCTTACTTCCCTTTACTTAGTTGTTGCTGGCTTTGCTTTCGTTCGCTTTCGGTTCGGTCCGCTCGGCTGGATGGACCGTTCGTTGGTCTCATTAGCTGGATGACGGAGGCGGGCGGGCGGCCCTCCTTGGCCGCTGCCTGCGATCGACGCTTCCACTAGTAGAGAGGGGCCGGGGGTAGGGGGGTCGTTGTCGCTCTGCCCGCAACCTTTGCCGCCCGGACCGGTCCACTGACGACCCCGGCCCCGGAGGGAGCCCCTTTATCGCTTCTCGGCCTCTTCTGGCTAAGATCAAAGTGTAGTATCTGTTCTTATCAGCTTAATATCTGATAGGTCCCTCGCATGGAGGGATCACGATATTAAACTGATTTTTGGAACTCGGTCAAGGGTTAGGAGCTTGCTCCCCCTTCTCCACGGGTTGGCCTGGTATTGCACTGCCTCCAGGAGTTAACAGCCCCGATTCTGACCCCAGCTCGCTCGGGAAAGAGTCAGAAAACGCAATCCCAAAAACAGACTGACTACTACTTTGATCTTACTACTAAACTAAACGACTTTGTTGGTCCTTACTTCCCTTTACTTAGTTGTTGCTGGCTTTGCTTTCGTTCGCTTTCGGTTCGGTCCGCTCGGCTGGATGGACCGTTCGTTGGTCTCATTAGCTGGATGACGGAGGCGGGCGGGCGGCCCTCCTTGGCCGCTGCCTGCGATCGACGCTTCCACTAGTAGAGAGGGGCCGGGGGTAGGGGGGTCGTTGTCGCTCTGCCCGCAACCTTTGCCGCCCGGACCGGTCCACTGACGACCCCGGCCCCGGAGGGAGCCCCTTTATCGCTTCTCGGCCTCTTCTGGCTAAGATCAAAGTGTAGTATCTGTTCTTATCAGCTTAATATCTGATAGGTCCCTCGCATGGAGGGATCACGATATTAAACTGATTTTTGGAACTCGGTCAAGGGTTAGGAGCTTGCTCCCCCTTCTCCACGGGTTGGCCTGGTATTGCACTGCCTCCAGGAGTTAACAGCCCCGATTCTGACCCCAGCTCGCTCGGGAAAGAGTCAGAAAACGCAATCCCAAAAACAGACTGACTACTACTTTGATCTTACTACTAAACTAAACGACTTTGTTGGTCCTTACTTCCCTTTACTTAGTTGTTGCTGGCTTTGCTTTCGTTCGCTTTCGGTTCGGTCCGCTCGGCTGGATGGACCGTTCGTTGGTCTCATTAGCTGGATGACGGAGGCGGGCGGGCGGCCCTCCTTGGCCGCTGCCTGCGATCGACGCTTCCACTAGTAGAGAGGGGCCGGGGGTAGGGGGGTCGTTGTCGCTCTGCCCGCAACCTTTGCCGCCCGGACCGGTCCACTGACGAC
This sequence comes from Euprymna scolopes, assembly GCF_053919585.1. NCBI lineage: Eukaryota > Metazoa > Mollusca > Cephalopoda > Sepiida > Sepiolidae > Euprymna > Euprymna scolopes. The sequence continues at coordinate 62,901 of NW_027633424.1, forward strand.
CCCGGCCCCGGAGGGAGCCCCTTTATCGCTTCTCGGCCTCTTCTGGCTAAGATCAAAGTGTAGTATCTGTTCTTATCAGCTTAATATCTGATAGGTCCCTCGCATGGAGGGATCACGATATTAAACTGATTTTTGGAACTCGGTCAAGGGTTAGGAGCTTGCTCCCCCTTCTCCACGGGTTGGCCTGGTATTGCACTGCCTCCAGGAGTTAACAGCCCCGATTCTGACCCCAGCTCGCTCGGGAAAGAGTCAGAAAACGCAATCCCAAAAACAGACTGACTACTACTTTGATCTTACTACTAAACTAAACGACTTTGTTGGTCCTTACTTCCCTTTACTTAGTTGTTGCTGGCTTTGCTTTCGTTCGCTTTCGGTTCGGTCCGCTCGGCTGGATGGACCGTTCGTTGGTCTCATTAGCTGGATGACGGAGGCGGGCGGGCGGCCCTCCTTGGCCGCTGCCTGCGATCGACGCTTCCACTAGTAGAGAGGGGCCGGGGGTAGGGGGGTCGTTGTCGCTCTGCCCGCAACCTTTGCCGCCCGGACCGGTCCACTGACGACCCCGGCCCCGGAGGGAGCCCCTTTATCGCTTCTCGGCCTCTTCTGGCTAAGATCAAAGTGTAGTATCTGTTCTTATCAGCTTAATATCTGATAGGTCCCTCGCATGGAGGGATCACGATATTAAACTGATTTTTGGAACTCGGTCAAGGGTTAGGAGCTTGCTCCCCCTTCTCCACGGGTTGGCCTGGTATTGCACTGCCTCCAGGAGTTAACAGCCCCGATTCTGACCCCAGCTCGCTCGGGAAAGAGTCAGAAAACGCAATCCCAAAAACAGACTGACTACTACTTTGATCTTACTACTAAACTAAACGACTTTGTTGGTCCTTACTTCCCTTTACTTAGTTGTTGCTGGCTTTGCTTTCGTTCGCTTTCGGTTCGGTCCGCTCGGCTGGATGGACCGTTCGTTGGTCTCATTAGCTGGATGACGGAGGCGGGCGGGCGGCCCTCCTTGGCCGCTGCCTGCGATCGACGCTTCCACTAGTAGAGAGGGGCCGGGGGTAGGGGGGTCGTTGTCGCTCTGCCCGCAACCTTTGCCGCCCGGACCGGTCCACTGACGACCCCGGCCCCGGAGGGAGCCCCTTTATCGCTTCTCGGCCTCTTCTGGCTAAGATCAAAGTGTAGTATCTGTTCTTATCAGCTTAATATCTGATAGGTCCCTCGCATGGAGGGATCACGATATTAAACTGATTTTTGGAACTCGGTCAAGGGTTAGGAGCTTGCTCCCCCTTCTCCACGGGTTGGCCTGGTATTGCACTGCCTCCAGGAGTTAACAGCCCCGATTCTGACCCCAGCTCGCTCGGGAAAGAGTCAGAAAACGCAATCCCAAAAACAGACTGACTACTACTTTGATCTTACTACTAAACTAAACGACTTTGTTGGTCCTTACTTCCCTTTACTTAGTTGTTGCTGGCTTTGCTTTCGTTCGCTTTCGGTTCGGTCCGCTCGGCTGGATGGACCGTTCGTTGGTCTCATTAGCTGGATGACGGAGGCGGGCGGGCGGCCCTCCTTGGCCGCTGCCTGCGATCGACGCTTCCACTAGTAGAGAGGGGCCGGGGGTAGGGGGGTCGTTGTCGCTCTGCCCGCAACCTTTGCCGCCCGGACCGGTCCACTGACGACCCCGGCCCCGGAGGGAGCCCCTTTATCGCTTCTCGGCCTCTTCTGGCTAAGATCAAAGTGTAGTATCTGTTCTTATCAGCTTAATATCTGATAGGTCCCTCGCATGGAGGGATCACGATATTAAACTGATTTTTGGAACTCGGTCAAGGGTTAGGAGCTTGCTCCCCCTTCTCCACGGGTTGGCCTGGTATTGCACTGCCTCCAGGAGTTAACAGCCCCGATTCTGACCCCAGCTCGCTCGGGAAAGAGTCAGAAAACGCAATCCCAAAAACAGACTGACTACTACTTTGATCTTACTACTAAACTAAACGACTTTGTTGGTCCTTACTTCCCTTTACTTAGTTGTTGCTGGCTTTGCTTTCGTTCGCTTTCGGTTCGGTCCGCTCGGCTGGATGGACCGTTCGTTGGTCTCATTAGCTGGATGACGGAGGCGGGCGGGCGGCCCTCCTTGGCCGCTGCCTGCGATCGACGCTTCCACTAGTAGAGAGGGGCCGGGGGTAGGGGGGTCGTTGTCGCTCTGCCCGCAACCTTTGCCGCCCGGACCGGTCCACTGACGACCCCGGCCCCGGAGGGAGCCCCTTTATCGCTTCTCGGCCTCTTCTGGCTAAGATCAAAGTGTAGTATCTGTTCTTATCAGCTTAATATCTGATAGGTCCCTCGCATGGAGGGATCACGATATTAAACTGATTTTTGGAACTCGGTCAAGGGTTAGGAGCTTGCTCCCCCTTCTCCACGGGTTGGCCTGGTATTGCACTGCCTCCAGGAGTTAACAGCCCCGATTCTGACCCCAGCTCGCTCGGGAAAGAGTCAGAAAACGCAATCCCAAAAACAGACTGACTACTACTTTGATCTTACTACTAAACTAAACGACTTTGTTGGTCCTTACTTCCCTTTACTTAGTTGTTGCTGGCTTTGCTTTCGTTCGCTTTCGGTTCGGTCCGCTCGGCTGGATGGACCGTTCGTTGGTCTCATTAGCTGGATGACGGAGGCGGGCGGGCGGCCCTCCTTGGCCGCTGCCTGCGATCGACGCTTCCACTAGTAGAGAGGGGCCGGGGGTAGGGGGGTCGTTGTCGCTCTGCCCGCAACCTTTGCCGCCCGGACCGGTCCACTGACGACCCCGGCCCCGGAGGGAGCCCCTTTATCGCTTCTCGGCCTCTTCTGGCTAAGATCAAAGTGTAGTATCTGTTCTTATCAGCTTAATATCTGATAGGTCCCTCGCATGGAGGGATCACGATATTAAACTGATTTTTGGAACTCGGTCAAGGGTTAGGAGCTTGCTCCCCCTTCTCCACGGGTTGGCCTGGTATTGCACTGCCTCCAGGAGTTAACAGCCCCGATTCTGACCCCAGCTCGCTCGGGAAAGAGTCAGAAAACGCAATCCCAAAAACAGACTGACTACTACTTTGATCTTACTACTAAACTAAACGACTTTGTTGGTCCTTACTTCCCTTTACTTAGTTGTTGCTGGCTTTGCTTTCGTTCGCTTTCGGTTCGGTCCGCTCGGCTGGATGGACCGTTCGTTGGTCTCATTAGCTGGATGACGGAGGCGGGCGGGCGGCCCTCCTTGGCCGCTGCCTGCGATCGACGCTTCCACTAGTAGAGGGGCCGGGGGTAGGGGGGTCGTTGTCGCTCTGCCCGCAACCTTTGCCGCCCGGACCGGTCCACTGACGACCCCGGCCCCGGAGGGAGCCCCTTTATCGCTTCTCGGCCTCTTCTGGCTAAGATCAAAGTGTAGTATCTGTTCTTATCAGCTTAATATCTGATAGGTCCCTCGCATGGAGGGATCACGATATTAAACTGATTTTTGGAACTCGGTCAAGGGTTAGGAGCTTGCTCCCCCTTCTCCACGGGTTGGCCTGGTATTGCACTGCCTCCAGGAGTTAACAGCCCCGATTCTGACCCCAGCTCGCTCGGGAAAGAGTCAGAAAACGCAATCCCAAAAACAGACTGACTACTACTTTGATCTTACTACTAAACTAAACGACTTTGTTGGTCCTTACTTCCCTTTACTTAGTTGTTGCTGGCTTTGCTTTCGTTCGCTTTCGGTTCGGTCCGCTCGGCTGGATGGACCGTTCGTTGGTCTCATTAGCTGGATGACGGAGGCGGGCGGGCGGCCCTCCTTGGCCGCTGCCTGCGATCGACGCTTCCACTAGTAGAGAGGGGCCGGGGGTAGGGGGGTCGTTGTCGCTCTGCCCGCAACCTTTGCCGCCCGGACCGGTCCACTGACGACCCCGGCCCCGGAGGGAGCCCCTTTATCGCTTCTCGGCCTCTTCTGGCTAAGATCAAAGTGTAGTATCTGTTCTTATCAGCTTAATATCTGATAGGTCCCTCGCATGGAGGGATCACGATATTAAACTGATTTTTGGAACTCGGTCAAGGGTTAGGAGCTTGCTCCCCCTTCTCCACGGGTTGGCCTGGTATTGCACTGCCTCCAGGAGTTAACAGCCCCGATTCTGACCCCAGCTCGCTCGGGAAAGAGTCAGAAAACGCAATCCCAAAAACAGACTGACTACTACTTTGATCTTACTACTAAACTAAACGACTTTGTTGGTCCTTACTTCCCTTTACTTAGTTGTTGCTGGCTTTGCTTTCGTTCGCTTTCGGTTCGGTCCGCTCGGCTGGATGGACCGTTCGTTGGTCTCATTAGCTGGATGACGGAGGCGGGCGGGCGGCCCTCCTTGGCCGCTGCCTGCGATCGACGCTTCCACTAGTAGAGAGGGGCCGGGGGTAGGGGGGTCGTTGTCGCTCTGCCCGCAACCTTTGCCGCCCGGACCGGTCCACTGACGACCCCGGCCCCGGAGGGAGCCCCTTTATCGCTTCTCGGCCTCTTCTGGCTAAGATCAAAGTGTAGTATCTGTTCTTATCAGCTTAATATCTGATAGGTCCCTCGCATGGAGGGATCACGATATTAAACTGATTTTTGGAACTCGGTCAAGGGTTAGGAGCTTGCTCCCCCTTCTCCACGGGTTGGCCTGGTATTGCACTGCCTCCAGGAGTTAACAGCCCCGATTCTGACCCCAGCTCGCTCGGGAAAGAGTCAGAAAACGCAATCCCAAAAACAGACTGACTACTACTTTGATCTTACTACTAAACTAAACGACTTTGTTGGTCCTTACTTCCCTTTACTTAGTTGTTGCTGGCTTTGCTTTCGTTCGCTTTCGGTTCGGTCCGCTCGGCTGGATGGACCGTTCGTTGGTCTCATTAGCTGGATGACGGAGGCGGGCGGGCGGCCCTCCTTGGCCGCTGCCTGCGATCGACGCTTCCACTAGTAGAGAGGGGCCGGGGGTAGGGGGGTCGTTGTCGCTCTGCCCGCAACCTTTGCCGCCCGGACCGGTCCACTGACGACCCCGGCCCCGGAGGGAGCCCCTTTATCGCTTCTCGGCCTCTTCTGGCTAAGATCAAAGTGTAGTATCTGTTCTTATCAGCTTAATATCTGATAGGTCCCTCGCATGGAGGGATCACGATATTAAACTGATTTTTGGAACTCGGTCAAGGGTTAGGAGCTTGCTCCCCCTTCTCCACGGGTTGGCCTGGTATTGCACTGCCTCCAGGAGTTAACAGCCCCGATTCTGACCCCAGCTCGCTCGGGAAAGAGTCAGAAAACGCAATCCCAAAAACAGACTGACTACTACTTTGATCTTACTACTAAACTAAACGACTTTGTTGGTCCTTACTTCCCTTTACTTAGTTGTTGCTGGCTTTGCTTTCGTTCGCTTTCGGTTCGGTCCGCTCGGCTGGATGGACCGTTCGTTGGTCTCATTAGCTGGATGACGGAGGCGGGCGGGCGGCCCTCCTTGGCCGCTGCCTGCGATCGACGCTTCCACTAGTAGAGAGGGGCCGGGGGTAGGGGGGTCGTTGTCGCTCTGCCCGCAACCTTTGCCGCCCGGACCGGTCCACTGACGACCCCGGCCCCGGAGGGAGCCCCTTTATCGCTTCTCGGCCTCTTCTGGCTAAGATCAAAGTGTAGTATCTGTTCTTATCAGCTTAATATCTGATAGGTCCCTCGCATGGAGGGATCACGATATTAAACTGATTTTTGGAACTCGGTCAAGGGTTAGGAGCTTGCTCCCCCTTCTCCACGGGTTGGCCTGGTATTGCACTGCCTCCAGGAGTTAACAGCCCCGATTCTGACCCCAGCTCGCTCGGGAAAGAGTCAGAAAACGCAATCCCAAAAACAGACTGACTACTACTTTGATCTTACTACTAAACTAAACGACTTTGTTGGTCCTTACTTCCCTTTACTTAGTTGTTGCTGGCTTTGCTTTCGTTCGCTTTCGGTTCGGTCCGCTCGGCTGGATGGACCGTTCGTTGGTCTCATTAGCTGGATGACGGAGGCGGGCGGGCGGCCCTCCTTGGCCGCTGCCTGCGATCGACGCTTCCACTAGTAGAGAGGGGCCGGGGGTAGGGGGGTCGTTGTCGCTCTGCCCGCAACCTTTGCCGCCCGGACCGGTCCACTGACGACCCCGGCCCCGGAGGGAGCCCCTTTATCGCTTCTCGGCCTCTTCTGGCTAAGATCAAAGTGTAGTATCTGTTCTTATCAGCTTAATATCTGATAGGTCCCTCGCATGGAGGGATCACGATATTAAACTGATTTTTGGAACTCGGTCAAGGGTTAGGAGCTTGCTCCCCCTTCTCCACGGGTTGGCCTGGTATTGCACTGCCTCCAGGAGTTAACAGCCCCGATTCTGACCCCAGCTCGCTCGGGAAAGAGTCAGAAAACGCAATCCCAAAAACAGACTGACTACTACTTTGATCTTACTACTAAACTAAACGACTTTGTTGGTCCTTACTTCCCTTTACTTAGTTGTTGCTGGCTTTGCTTTCGTTCGCTTTCGGTTCGGGGTCCGCTCGGCTGGATGGACCGTTCGTTGGTCTCATTAGCTGGATGACGGAGGCGGGCGGGCGGCCCTCCTTGGCCGCTGCCTGCGATCGACGCTTCCACTAGTAGAGAGGGGCCGGGGGTAGGGGGGTCGTTGTCGCTCTGCCCGCAACCTTTGCCGCCCGGACCGGTCCACTGACGACCCCGGCCCCGGAGGGAGCCCCTTTATCGCTTCTCGGCCTCTTCTGGCTAAGATCAAAGTGTAGTATCTGTTCTTATCAGCTTAATATCTGATAGGTCCCTCGCATGGAGGGATCACGATATTAAACTGATTTTTGGAACTCGGTCAAGGGTTAGGAGCTTGCTCCCCCTTCTCCACGGGTTGGCCTGGTATTGCACTGCCTCCAGGAGTTAACAGCCCCGATTCTGACCCCAGCTCGCTCGGGAAAGAGTCAGAAAACGCAATCCCAAAAACAGACTGACTACTACTTTGATCTTACTACTAAACTAAACGACTTTGTTGGTCCTTACTTCCCTTTACTTAGTTGTTGCTGGCTTTGCTTTCGTTCGCTTTCGGTTCGGTCCGCTCGGCTGGATGGACCGTTCGTTGGTCTCATTAGCTGGATGACGGAGGCGGGCGGGCGGCCCTCCTTGGCCGCTGCCTGCGATCGACGCTTCCACTAGTAGAGAGGGGCCGGGGGTAGGGGGGTCGTTGTCGCTCTGCCCGCAACCTTTGCCGCCCGGACCGGTCCACTGACGACCCCGGCCCCGGAGGGAGCCCCTTTATCGCTTCTCGGCCTCTTCTGGCTAAGATCAAAGTGTAGTATCTGTTCTTATCAGCTTAATATCTGATAGGTCCCTCGCATGGAGGGATCACGATATTAAACTGATTTTTGGAACTCGGTCAAGGGTTAGGAGCTTGCTCCCCCTTCTCCACGGGTTGGCCTGGTATTGCACTGCCTCCAGGAGTTAACAGCCCCGATTCTGACCCCAGCTCGCTCGGGAAAGAGTCAGAAAACGCAATCCCAAAAACAGACTGACTACTACTTTGATCTTACTACTAAACTAAACGACTTTGTTGGTCCTTACTTCCCTTTACTTAGTTGTTGCTGGCTTTGCTTTCGTTCGCTTTCGGTTCGGTCCGCTCGGCTGGATGGACCGTTCGTTGGTCTCATTAGCTGGATGACGGAGGCGGGCGGGCGGCCCTCCTTGGCCGCTGCCTGCGATCGACGCTTCCACTAGTAGAGAGGGGCCGGGGGTAGGGGGGTCGTTGTCGCTCTGCCCGCAACCTTTGCCGCCCGGACCGGTCCACTGACGACCCCGGCCCCGGAGGGAGCCCCTTTATCGCTTCTCGGCCTCTTCTGGCTAAGATCAAAGTGTAGTATCTGTTCTTATCAGCTTAATATCTGATAGGTCCCTCGCATGGAGGGATCACGATATTAAACTGATTTTTGGAACTCGGTCAAGGGTTAGGAGCTTGCTCCCCCTTCTCCACGGGTTGGCCTGGTATTGCACTGCCTCCAGGAGTTAACAGCCCCGATTCTGACCCCAGCTCGCTCGGGAAAGAGTCAGAAAACGCAATCCCAAAAACAGACTGACTACTACTTTGATCTTACTACTAAACTAAACGACTTTGTTGGTCCTTACTTCCCTTTACTTAGTTGTTGCTGGCTTTGCTTTCGTTCGCTTTCGGTTCGGTCCGCTCGGCTGGATGGACCGTTCGTTGGTCTCATTAGCTGGATGACGGAGGCGGGCGGGCGGCCCTCCTTGGCCGCTGCCTGCGATCGACGCTTCCACTAGTAGAGAGGGGCCGGGGGTAGGGGGGTCGTTGTCGCTCTGCCCGCAACCTTTGCCGCCCGGACCGGTCCACTGACGACCCCGGCCCCGGAGGGAGCCCCTTTATCGCTTCTCGGCCTCTTCTGGCTAAGATCAAAGTGTAGTATCTGTTCTTATCAGCTTAATATCTGATAGGTCCCTCGCATGGAGGGATCACGATATTAAACTGATTTTTGGAACTCGGTCAAGGGTTAGGAGCTTGCTCCCCCTTCTCCACGGGTTGGCCTGGTATTGCACTGCCTCCAGGAGTTAACAGCCCCGATTCTGACCCCAGCTCGCTCGGGAAAGAGTCAGAAAACGCAATCCCAAAAACAGACTGACTACTACTTTGATCTTACTACTAAACTAAACGACTTTGTTGGTCCTTACTTCCCTTTACTTAGTTGTTGCTGGCTTTGCTTTCGTTCGCTTTCGGTTCGGTCCGCTCGGCTGGATGGACCGTTCGTTGGTCTCATTAGCTGGATGACGGAGGCGGGCGGGCGGCCCTCCTTGGCCGCTGCCTGCGATCGACGCTTCCACTAGTAGAGAGGGGCCGGGGGTAGGGGGGTCGTTGTCGCTCTGCCCGCAACCTTTGCCGCCCGGACCGGTCCACTGACGACCCCGGCCCCGGAGGGAGCCCCTTTATCGCTTCTCGGCCTCTTCTGGCTAAGATCAAAGTGTAGTATCTGTTCTTATCAGCTTAATATCTGATAGGTCCCTCGCATGGAGGGATCACGATATTAAACTGATTTTTGGAACTCGGTCAAGGGTTAGGAGCTTGCTCCCCCTTCTCCACGGGTTGGCCTGGTATTGCACTGCCTCCAGGAGTTAACAGCCCCGATTCTGACCCCAGCTCGCTCGGGAAAGAGTCAGAAAACGCAATCCCAAAAACAGACTGACTACTACTTTGATCTTACTACTAAACTAAACGACTTTGTTGGTCCTTACTTCCCTTTACTTAGTTGTTGCTGGCTTTGCTTTCGTTCGCTTTCGGTTCGGTCCGCTCGGCTGGATGGACCGTTCGTTGGTCTCATTAGCTGGATGACGGAGGCGGGCGGGCGGCCCTCCTTGGCCGCTGCCTGCGATCGACGCTTCCACTAGTAGAGAGGGGCCGGGGGTAGGGGGGTCGTTGTCGCTCTGCCCGCAACCTTTGCCGCCCGGACCGGTCCACTGACGACCCCGGCCCCGGAGGGAGCCCCTTTATCGCTTCTCGGCCTCTTCTGGCTAAGATCAAAGTGTAGTATCTGTTCTTATCAGCTTAATATCTGATAGGTCCCTCGCATGGAGGGATCACGATATTAAACTGATTTTTGGAACTCGGTCAAGGGTTAGGAGCTTGCTCCCCCTTCTCCACGGGTTGGCCTGGTATTGCACTGCCTCCAGGAGTTAACAGCCCCGATTCTGACCCCAGCTCGCTCGGGAAAGAGTCAGAAAACGCAATCCCAAAAACAGACTGACTACTACTTTGATCTTACTACTAAACTAAACGACTTTGTTGGTCCTTACTTCCCTTTACTTAGTTGTTGCTGGCTTTGCTTTCGTTCGCTTTCGGTTCGGTCCGCTCGGCTGGATGGACCGTTCGTTGGTCTCATTAGCTGGATGACGGAGGCGGGCGGGCGGCCCTCCTTGGCCGCTGCCTGCGATCGACGCTTCCACTAGTAGAGAGGGGCCGGGGGTAGGGGGGTCGTTGTCGCTCTGCCCGCAACCTTTGCCGCCCGGACCGGTCCACTGACGACCCCGGCCCCGGAGGGAGCCCCTTTATCGCTTCTCGGCCTCTTCTGGCTAAGATCAAAGTGTAGTATCTGTTCTTATCAGCTTAATATCTGATAGGTCCCTCGCATGGAGGGATCACGATATTAAACTGATTTTTGGAACTCGGTCAAGGTTAGGAGCTTGCTCCCCCTTCTCCACGGGTTGGCCTGGTATTGCACTGCCTCCAGGAGTTAACAGCCCCGATTCTGACCCCAGCTCGCTCGGGAAAGAGTCAGAAAACGCAATCCCAAAAACAGACTGACTACTACTTTGATCTTACTACTAAACTAAACGACTTTGTTGGTCCTTACTTCCCTTTACTTAGTTGTTGCTGGCTTTGCTTTCGTTCGCTTTCGGTTCGGTCCGCTCGGCTGGATGGACCGTTCGTTGGTCTCATTAGCTGGGATGACGGAGGCGGGCGGGCGGCCCTCCTTGGCCGCTGCCTGCGATCGACGCTTCCACTAGTAGAGAGGGGCCGGGGGTAGGGGGGTCGTTGTCGCTCTGCCCGCAACCTTTGCCGCCCGGACCGGTCCACTGACGACCCCGGCCCCGGAGGGAGCCCCTTTATCGCTTCTCGGCCTCTTCTGGCTAAGATCAAAGTGTAGTATCTGTTCTTATCAGCTTAATATCTGATAGGTCCCTCGCATGGAGGGATCACGATATTAAACTGATTTTTGGAACTCGGTCAAGGGTTAGGAGCTTGCTCCCCCTTCTCCACGGGTTGGCCTGGTATTGCACTGCCTCCAGGAGTTAACAGCCCCGATTCTGACCCCAGCTCGCTCGGGAAAGAGTCAGAAAACGCAATCCCAAAAACAGACTGACTACTACTTTGATCTTACTACTAAACTAAACGACTTTGTTGGTCCTTACTTCCCTTTACTTAGTTGTTGCTGGCTTTGCTTTCGTTCGCTTTCGGTTCGGTCCGCTCGGCTGGATGGACCGTTCGTTGGTCTCATTAGCTGGATGACGGAGGCGGGCGGGCGGCCCTCCTTGGCCGCTGCCTGCGATCGACGCTTCCACTAGTAGAGAGGGGCCGGGGGTAGGGGGGTCGTTGTCGCTCTGCCCCGCAACCTTTGCCGCCCGGACCGGTCCACTGACGACCCCGGCCCCGGAGGGAGCCCCTTTATCGCTTCTCGGCCTCTTCTGGCTAAGATCAAAGTGTAGTATCTGTTCTTATCAGCTTAATATCTGATAGGTCCCTCGCATGGAGGGATCACGATATTAACTGATTTTTGGAACTCGGTCAAGGGTTAGGAGCTTGCTCCCCCTTCTCCACGGGTTGGCCTGGTATTGCACTGCCTCCAGGAGTTAACAGCCCCGATTCTGACCCCAGCTCGCTCGGGAAAGAGTCAGAAAACGCAATCCCAAAAACAGACTGACTACTACTTTGATCTTACTACTAAACTAAACGACTTTGTTGGTCCTTACTTCCCTTTACTTAGTTGTTGCTGGCTTTGCTTTCGTTCGCTTTCGGTTCGGTCCGCTCGGCTGGATGGACCGTTCGTTGGTCTCATTAGCTGGATGACGGAGGCGGGCGGGCGGCCCTCCTTGGCCGCTGCCTGCGATCGACGCTTCCACTAGTAGAGAGGGGCCGGGGGTAGGGGGGTCGTTGTCGCTCTGCCCGCAACCTTTGCCGCCCGGACCGGTCCACTGACGACCCCGGCCCCGGAGGGAGCCCCTTTATCGCTTCTCGGCCTCTTCTGGCTAAGATCAAAGTGTAGTATCTGTTCTTATCAGCTTAATATCTGATAGGTCCCTCGCATGGAGGGATCACGATATTAAACTGATTTTTGGAACTCGGTCAAGGGTTAGGAGCTTGCTCCCCCTTCTCCACGGGTTGGCCTGGTATTGCACTGCCTCCAGGAGTTAACAGCCCCGATTCTGACCCCAGCTCGCTCGGGAAAGAGTCAGAAAACGCAATCCCAAAAACAGACTGACTACTACTTTGATCTTACTACTAAACTAAACGACTTTGTTGGTCCTTACTTCCCTTTACTTAGTTGTTGCTGGCTTTGCTTTCGTTCGCTTTCGGTTCGGTCCGCTCGGCTGGATGGACCGTTCGTTGGTCTCATTAGCTGGATGACGGAGGCGGGCGGGCGGCCCTCCTTGGCCGCTGCCTGCGATCGACGCTTCCACTAGTAGAGAGGGGCGGGGGTAGGGGGGTCGTTGTCGCTCTGCCCGCAACCTTTGCCGCCCGGACCGGTCCACTGACGACCCCGGCCCCGGAGGGAGCCCCTTTATCGCTTCTCGGCCTCTTCTGGCTAAGATCAAAGTGTAGTATCTGTTCTTATCAGCTTAATATCTGATAGGTCCCTCGCATGGAGGGATCACGATATTAAACTGATTTTTGGAACTCGGTCAAGGGTTAGGAGCTTGCTCCCCCTTCTCCACGGGTTGGCCTGGTATTGCACTGCCTCCAGGAGTTAACAGCCCCGATTCTGACCCCAGCTCGCTCGGGAAAGAGTCAGAAAACGCAATCCCAAAAACAGACTGACTACTACTTTGATCTTACTACTAAACTAAACGACTTTGTTGGTCCTTACTTCCCTTTACTTAGTTGTTGCTGGCTTTGCTTTCGTTCGCTTTCGGTTCGGTCCGCTCGGCTGGATGGACCGTTCGTTGGTCTCATTAGCTGGATGACGGAGGCGGGCGGGCGGCCCTCCTTGGCCGCTGCCTGCGATCGACGCTTCCACTAGTAAGAGAGGGGCCGGGGGTAGGGGGGTCGTTGTCGCTCTGCCCGCAACCTTTGCCGCCCGGACCGGTCCACTGACGACCCCGGCCCCGGAGGGAGCCCCTTTATCGCTTCTCGGCCTCTTCTGGCTAAGATCAAAGTGTAGTATCTGTTCTTATCAGCTTAATATCTGATAGGTCCCTCGCATGGAGGGATCACGATATTAAACTGATTTTTGGAACTCGGTCAAGGGTTAGGAGCTTGCTCCCCCTTCTCCACGGGTTGGCCTGGTATTGCACTGCCTCCAGGAGTTAACAGCCCCGATTCTGACCCCAGCTCGCTCGGGAAAGAGTCAGAAAACGCAATCCCAAAAACAGACTGACTACTACTTTGATCTTACTACTAAACTAAACGACTTTGTTGGTCCTTACTTCCCTTTACTTAGTTGTTGCTGGCTTTGCTTTCGTTCGCTTTCGGTTCGGTCCGCTCCGGCTGGATGGACCGTTCGTTGGTCTCATTAGCTGGATGACGGAGGCGGGCGGGCGGCCCTCCTTGGCCGCTGCCTGCGATCGACGCTTCCACTAGTAGAGAGGGGCCGGGGGTAGGGGGGTCGTTGTCGCTCTGCCCGCAACCTTTGCCGCCCGGACCGGTCCACTGACGACCCCGGCCCCGGAGGGAGCCCCTTTATCGCTTCTCGGCCTCTTCTGGCTAAGATCAAAGTGTAGTATCTGTTCTTATCAGCTTAATATCTGATAGGTCCCTCGCATGGAGGGATCACGATATTAAACTGATTTTTGGAACTCGGTCAAGGGTTAGGAGCTTGCTCCCCCTTCTCCACGGGTTGGCCTGGTATTGCACTGCCTCCAGGAGTTAACAGCCCCGATTCTGACCCCAGCTCGCTCGGGAAAGAGTCAGAAAACGCAATCCCAAAAACAGACTGACTACTACTTTGATCTTACTACTAAACTAAACGACTTTGTTGGTCCTTACTTCCCTTTACTTAGTTGTTGCTGGCTTTGCTTTCGTTCGCTTTCGGTTCGGTCCGCTCGGCTGGATGGACCGTTCGTTGGTCTCATTAGCTGGATGACGGAGGCGGGCGGGCGGCCCTCCTTGGCCGCTGCCTGCGATCGACGCTTCCACTAGTAGAGAGGGGCCGGGGGTAGGGGGGTCGTTGTCGCTCTGCCCGCAACCTTTGCCGCCCGGACCGGTCCACTGACGACCCCGGCCCCGGAGGGAGCCCCTTTATCGCTTCTCGGCCTCTTCTGGCTAAGATCAAAGTGTAGTATCTGTTCTTATCAGCTTAATATCTGATAGGTCCCTCGCATGGAGGGATCACGATATTAAACTGATTTTTGGAACTCGGTCAAGGGTTAGGAGCTTGCTCCCCCTTCTCCACGGGTTGGCCTGGTATTGCACTGCCTCCAGGAGTTAACAGCCCCGATTCTGACCCCAGCTCGCTCGGGAAAGAGTCAGAAAACGCAATCCCAAAAACAGACTGACTACTACTTTGATCTTACTACTAAACTAAACGACTTTGTTGGTCCTTACTTCCCTTTACTTAGTTGTTGCTGGCTTTGCTTTCGTTCGCTTTCGGTTCGGTCCGCTCGGCTGGATGGACCGTTCGTTGGTCTCATTAGCTGGATGACGGAGGCGGGCGGGCGGCCCTCCTTGGCCGCTGCCTGCGATCGACGCTTCCACTAGTAGAGAGGGGCCGGGGGTAGGGGGGTCGTTGTCGCTCTGCCCGCAACCTTTGCCGCCCGGACCGGTCCACTGACGACCCCGGCCCCGGAGGGAGCCCCTTTATCGCTTCTCGGCCTCTTCTGGCTAAGATCAAAGTGTAGTATCTGTTCTTATCAGCTTAATATCTGATAGGTCCCTCGCATGGAGGGATCACGATATTAAACTGATTTTTGGAACTCGGTCAAGGGTTAGGAGCTTGCTCCCCCTTCTCCACGGGTTGGCCTGGTATTGCACTGCCTCCAGGAGTTAACAGCCCCGATTCTGACCCCAGCTCGCTCGGGAAAGAGTCAGAAAACGCAATCCCAAAAACAGACTGACTACTACTTTGATCTTACTACTAAACTAAACGACTTTGTTGGTCCTTACTTCCCTTTACTTAGTTGTTGCTGGCTTTGCTTTCGTTCGCTTTCGGTTCGGTCCGCTCGGCTGGATGGACCGTTCGTTGGTCTCATTAGCTGGATGACGGAGGCGGGCGGGCGGCCCTCCTTGGCCGCTGCCTGCGATCGACGCTTCCACTAGTAGAGAGGGGCCGGGGGTAGGGGGGTCGTTGTCGCTCTGCCCGCAACCTTTGCCGCCCGGACCGGTCCACTGACGACCCCGGCCCCGGAGGGAGCCCCTTTATCGCTTCTCGGCCTCTTCTGGCTAAGATCAAAGTGTAGTATCTGTTCTTATCAGCTTAATATCTGATAGGTCCCTCGCATGGAGGGATCACGATATTAAACTGATTTTTGGAACTCGGTCAAGGGTTAGGAGCTTGCTCCCCCTTCTCCACGGGTTGGCCTGGTATTGCACTGCCTCCAGGAGTTAACAGCCCCGATTCTGACCCCAGCTCGCTCGGGAAAGAGTCAGAAAACGCAATCCCAAAAACAGACTGACTACTACTTTGATCTTACTACTAAACTAAACGACTTTGTTGGTCCTTACTTCCCTTTACTTAGTTGTTGCTGGCTTTGCTTTCGTTCGCTTTCGGTTCGGTCCGCTCGGCTGGATGGACCGTTCGTTGGTCTCATTAGCTGGATGACGGAGGCGGGCGGGCGGCCCTCCTTGGCCGCTGCCTGCGATCGACGCTTCCACTAGTAGAGAGGGGCCGGGGGTAGGGGGGTCGTTGTCGCTCTGCCCGCAACCTTTGCCGCCCGGACCGGTCCACTGACGACCCCGGCCCCGGAGGGAGCCCCTTTATCGCTTCTCGGCCTCTTCTGGCTAAGATCAAAGTGTAGTATCTGTTCTTATCAGCTTAATATCTGATAGGTCCCTCGCATGGAGGGATCACGATATTAAACTGATTTTTGGAACTCGGTCAAGGGTTAGGAGCTTGCTCCCCCTTCTCCACGGGTTGGCCTGGTATTGCACTGCCTCCAGGAGTTAACAGCCCCGATTCTGACCCCAGCTCGCTCGGGAAAGAGTCAGAAAACGCAATCCCAAAAAACAGACTGACTACTACTTTGATCTTACTACTAAACTAAACGACTTTGTTGGTCCTTACTTCCCTTTACTTAGTTGTTGCTGGCTTTGCTTTCGTTCGCTTTCGGTTCGGTCCGCTCGGCTGGATGGACCGTTCGTTGGTCTCATTAGCTGGATGACGGAGGCGGGCGGGCGGCCCTCCTTGGCCGCTGCCTGCGATCGACGCTTCCACTAGTAGAGAGGGGCCGGGGGTAGGGGGGTCGTTGTCGCTCTGCCCGCAACCTTTGCCGCCCGGACCGGTCCACT
The DNA here is from genome assembly GCF_053919585.1 of Euprymna scolopes. Lineage (NCBI taxonomy): Eukaryota > Metazoa > Mollusca > Cephalopoda > Sepiida > Sepiolidae > Euprymna > Euprymna scolopes. Next base: position 79,079 of record NW_027633424.1, read on the forward strand.
GACGACCCCGGCCCCGGAGGGAGCCCCTTTATCGCTTCTCGGCCTCTTCTGGCTAAGATCAAAGTGTAGTATCTGTTCTTATCAGCTTAATATCTGATAGGTCCCTCGCATGGAGGGATCACGATATTAAACTGATTTTTGGAACTCGGTCAAGGGTTAGGAGCTTGCTCCCCCTTCTCCACGGGTTGGCCTGGTATTGCACTGCCTCCAGGAGTTAACAGCCCCGATTCTGACCCCAGCTCGCTCGGGAAAGAGTCAGAAAACGCAATCCCAAAAACAGACTGACTACTACTTTGATCTTACTACTAAACTAAACGACTTTGTTGGTCCTTACTTCCCTTTACTTAGTTGTTGCTGGCTTTGCTTTCGTTCGCTTTCGGTTCGGTCCGCTCGGCTGGATGGACCGTTCGTTGGTCTCATTAGCTGGATGACGGAGGCGGGCGGGCGGCCCTCCTTGGCCGCTGCCTGCGATCGACGCTTCCACTAGTAGAGAGGGGCCGGGGGTAGGGGGGTCGTTGTCGCTCTGCCCGCAACCTTTGCCGCCCGGACCGGTCCACTGACGACCCCGGCCCCGGAGGGAGCCCCTTTATCGCTTCTCGGCCTCTTCTGGCTAAGATCAAAGTGTAGTATCTGTTCTTATCAGCTTAATATCTGATAGGTCCCTCGCATGGAGGGATCACGATATTAAACTGATTTTTGGAACTCGGTCAAGGGTTAGGAGCTTGCTCCCCCTTCTCCACGGGTTGGCCTGGTATTGCACTGCCTCCAGGAGTTAACAGCCCCGATTCTGACCCCAGCTCGCTCGGGAAAGAGTCAGAAAACGCAATCCCAAAAACAGACTGACTACTACTTTGATCTTACTACTAAACTAAACGACTTTGTTGGTCCTTACTTCCCTTTACTTAGTTGTTGCTGGCTTTGCTTTCGTTCGCTTTCGGTTCGGTCCGCTCGGCTGGATGGACCGTTCGTTGGTCTCATTAGCTGGATGACGGAGGCGGGCGGGCGGCCCTCCTTGGCCGCTGCCTGCGATCGACGCTTCCACTAGTAGAGAGGGGCCGGGGGTAGGGGGGTCGTTGTCGCTCTGCCCGCAACCTTTGCCGCCCGGACCGGTCCACTGACGACCCCGGCCCCGGAGGGAGCCCCTTTATCGCTTCTCGGCCTCTTCTGGCTAAGATCAAAGTGTAGTATCTGTTCTTATCAGCTTAATATCTGATAGGTCCCTCGCATGGAGGGATCACGATATTAAACTGATTTTTGGAACTCGGTCAAGGGTTAGGAGCTTGCTCCCCCTTCTCCACGGGTTGGCCTGGTATTGCACTGCCTCCAGGAGTTAACAGCCCCGATTCTGACCCCAGCTCGCTCGGGAAAGAGTCAGAAAACGCAATCCCAAAAACAGACTGACTACTACTTTGATCTTACTACTAAACTAAACGACTTTGTTGGTCCTTACTTCCCTTTACTTAGTTGTTGCTGGCTTTGCTTTCGTTCGCTTTCGGTTCGGTCCGCTCGGCTGGATGGACCGTTCGTTGGTCTCATTAGCTGGATGACGGAGGCGGGCGGGCGGCCCTCCTTGGCCGCTGCCTGCGATCGACGCTTCCACTAGTAGAGAGGGGCCGGGGGTAGGGGGGTCGTTGTCGCTCTGCCCGCAACCTTTGCCGCCCGGACCGGTCCACTGACGACCCCGGCCCCGGAGGGAGCCCCTTTATCGCTTCTCGGCCTCTTCTGGCTAAGATCAAAGTGTAGTATCTGTTCTTATCAGCTTAATATCTGATAGGTCCCTCGCATGGAGGGATCACGATATTAAACTGATTTTTGGAACTCGGTCAAGGGTTAGGAGCTTGCTCCCCCTTCTCCACGGGTTGGCCTGGTATTGCACTGCCTCCAGGAGTTAACAGCCCCGATTCTGACCCCAGCTCGCTCGGGAAAGAGTCAGAAAACGCAATCCCAAAAACAGACTGACTACTACTTTGATCTTACTACTAAACTAAACGACTTTGTTGGTCCTTACTTCCCTTTACTTAGTTGTTGCTGGCTTTGCTTTCGTTCGCTTTCGGTTCGGTCCGCTCGGCTGGATGGACCGTTCGTTGGTCTCATTAGCTGGATGACGGAGGCGGGCGGGCGGCCCTCCTTGGCCGCTGCCTGCGATCGACGCTTCCACTAGTAGAGAGGGGCCGGGGGTAGGGGGGTCGTTGTCGCTCTGCCCGCAACCTTTGCCGCCCGGACCGGTCCACTGACGACCCCGGCCCCGGAGGGAGCCCCTTTATCGCTTCTCGGCCTCTTCTGGCTAAGATCAAAGTGTAGTATCTGTTCTTATCAGCTTAATATCTGATAGGTCCCTCGCATGGAGGGATCACGATATTAAACTGATTTTTGGAACTCGGTCAAGGGTTAGGAGCTTGCTCCCCCTTCTCCACGGGTTGGCCTGGTATTGCACTGCCTCCAGGAGTTAACAGCCCCGATTCTGACCCCAGCTCGCTCGGGAAAGAGTCAGAAAACGCAATCCCAAAAACAGACTGACTACTACTTTGATCTTACTACTAAACTAAACGACTTTGTTGGTCCTTACTTCCCTTTACTTAGTTGTTGCTGGCTTTGCTTTCGTTCGCTTTCGGTTCGGTCCGCTCGGCTGGATGGACCGTTCGTTGGTCTCATTAGCTGGATGACGGAGGCGGGCGGGCGGCCCTCCTTGGCCGCTGCCTGCGATCGACGCTTCCACTAGTAGAGAGGGGCCGGGGGTAGGGGGGTCGTTGTCGCTCTGCCCGCAACCTTTGCCGCCCGGACCGGTCCACTGACGACCCCGGCCCCGGAGGGAGCCCCTTTATCGCTTCTCGGCCTCTTCTGGCTAAGATCAAAGTGTAGTATCTGTTCTTATCAGCTTAATATCTGATAGGTCCCTCGCATGGAGGGATCACGATATTAAACTGATTTTTGGAACTCGGTCAAGGGTTAGGAGCTTGCTCCCCCTTCTCCACGGGTTGGCCTGGTATTGCACTGCCTCCAGGAGTTAACAGCCCCGATTCTGACCCCAGCTCGCTCGGGAAAGAGTCAGAAAACGCAATCCCAAAAACAGACTGACTACTACTTTGATCTTACTACTAAACTAAACGACTTTGTTGGTCCTTACTTCCCTTTACTTAGTTGTTGCTGGCTTTGCTTTCGTTCGCTTTCGGTTCGGTCCGCTCGGCTGGATGGACCGTTCGTTGGTCTCATTAGCTGGATGACGGAGGCGGGCGGGCGGCCCTCCTTGGCCGCTGCCTGCGATCGACGCTTCCACTAGTAGAGAGGGGCCGGGGGTAGGGGGGTCGTTGTCGCTCTGCCCGCAACCTTTGCCGCCCGGACCGGTCCACTGACGACCCCGGCCCCGGAGGGAGCCCCTTTATCGCTTCTCGGCCTCTTCTGGCTAAGATCAAAGTGTAGTATCTGTTCTTATCAGCTTAATATCTGATAGGTCCCTCGCATGGAGGGATCACGATATTAAACTGATTTTTGGAACTCGGTCAAGGGTTAGGAGCTTGCTCCCCCTTCTCCACGGGTTGGCCTGGTATTGCACTGCCTCCAGGAGTTAACAGCCCCGATTCTGACCCCAGCTCGCTCGGGAAAGAGTCAGAAAACGCAATCCCAAAAACAGACTGACTACTACTTTGATCTTACTACTAAACTAAACGACTTTGTTGGTCCTTACTTCCCTTTACTTAGTTGTTGCTGGCTTTGCTTTCGTTCGCTTTCGGTTCGGTCCGCTCGGCTGGATGGACCGTTCGTTGGTCTCATTAGCTGGATGACGGAGGCGGGCGGGCGGCCCTCCTTGGCCGCTGCCTGCGATCGACGCTTCCACTAGTAGAGAGGGGCCGGGGGTAGGGGGGTCGTTGTCGCTCTGCCCGCAACCTTTGCCGCCCGGACCGGTCCACTGACGACCCCAGGCCCCGGAGGGAGCCCCTTTATCGCTTCTCGGCCTCTTCTGGCTAAGATCAAAGTGTAGTATCTGTTCTTATCAGCTTAATATCTGATAGGTCCCTCGCATGGAGGGATCACGATATTAAACTGATTTTTGGAACTCGGTCAAGGGTTAGGAGCTTGCTCCCCCTTCTCCACGGGTTGGCCTGGTATTGCACTGCCTCCAGGAGTTAACAGCCCCGATTCTGACCCCAGCTCGCTCGGGAAAGAGTCAGAAAACGCAATCCCAAAAACAGACTGACTACTACTTTGATCTTACTACTAAACTAAACGACTTTGTTGGTCCTTACTTCCCTTTACTTAGTTGTTGCTGGCTTTGCTTTCGTTCGCTTTCGGTTCGGTCCGCTCGGCTGGATGGACCGTTCGTTGGTCTCATTAGCTGGATGACGGAGGCGGGCGGGCGGCCCTCCTTGGCCGCTGCCTGCGATCGACGCTTCCACTAGTAGAGAGGGGCCGGGGGTAGGGGGGTCGTTGTCGCTCTGCCCGCAACCTTTGCCGCCCGGACCGGTCCACTGACGACCCCGGCCCCGGAGGGAGCCCCTTTATCGCTTCTCGGCCTCTTCTGGCTAAGATCAAAGTGTAGTATCTGTTCTTATCAGCTTAATATCTGATAGGTCCCTCGCATGGAGGGATCACGATATTAAACTGATTTTTGGAACTCGGTCAAGGGTTAGGAGCTTGCTCCCCCTTCTCCACGGGTTGGCCTGGTATTGCACTGCCTCCAGGAGTTAACAGCCCCGATTCTGACCCCAGCTCGCTCGGGAAAGAGTCAGAAAACGCAATCCCAAAAACAGACTGACTACTACTTTGATCTTACTACTAAACTAAACGACTTTGTTGGTCCTTACTTCCCTTTACTTAGTTGTTGCTGGCTTTGCTTTCGTTCGCTTTCGGTTCGGTCCGCTCGGCTGGATGGACCGTTCGTTGGTCTCATTAGCTGGATGACGGAGGCGGGCGGGCGGCCCTCCTTGGCCGCTGCCTGCGATCGACGCTTCCACTAGTAGAGAGGGGCCGGGGGTAGGGGGGTCGTTGTCGCTCTGCCCGCAACCTTTGCCGCCCGGACCGGTCCACTGACGACCCCGGCCCCGGAGGGAGCCCCTTTATCGCTTCTCGGCCTCTTCTGGCTAAGATCAAAGTGTAGTATCTGTTCTTATCAGCTTAATATCTGATAGGTCCCTCGCATGGAGGGATCACGATATTAAACTGATTTTTGGAACTCGGTCAAGGGTTAGGAGCTTGCTCCCCCTTCTCCACGGGTTGGCCTGGTATTGCACTGCCTCCAGGAGTTAACAGCCCCGATTCTGACCCCAGCTCGCTCGGGAAAGAGTCAGAAAACGCAATCCCAAAAACAGACTGACTACTACTTTGATCTTACTACTAAACTAAACGACTTTGTTGGTCCTTACTTCCCTTTACTTAGTTGTTGCTGGCTTTGCTTTCGTTCGCTTTCGGTTCGGTCCGCTCGGCTGGATGGACCGTTCGTTGGTCTCATTAGCTGGATGACGGAGGCGGGCGGGCGGCCCTCCTTGGCCGCTGCCTGCGATCGACGCTTCCACTAGTAGAGAGGGGCCGGGGGTAGGGGGGTCGTTGTCGCTCTGCCCAGCAACCTTTGCCGCCCGGACCGGTCCACTGACGACCCCGGCCCCGGAGGGAGCCCCTTTATCGCTTCTCGGCCTCTTCTGGCTAAGATCAAAGTGTAGTATCTGTTCTTATCAGCTTAATATCTGATAGGTCCCTCGCATGGAGGGATCACGATATTAAACTGATTTTTGGAACTCGGTCAAGGGTTAGGAGCTTGCTCCCCCTTCTCCACGGGTTGGCCTGGTATTGCACTGCCTCCAGGAGTTAACAGCCCCGATTCTGACCCCAGCTCGCTCGGGAAAGAGTCAGAAAACGCAATCCCAAAAACAGACTGACTACTACTTTGATCTTACTACTAAACTAAACGACTTTGTTGGTCCTTACTTCCCTTTACTTAGTTGTTGCTGGCTTTGCTTTCGTTCGCTTTCGGTTCGGTCCGCTCGGCTGGATGGACCGTTCGTTGGTCTCATTAGCTGGATGACGGAGGCGGGCGGGCGGCCCTCCTTGGCCGCTGCCTGCGATCGACGCTTCCACTAGTAGAGAGGGGCCGGGGGTAGGGGGGTCGTTGTCGCTCTGCCCGCAACCTTTGCCGCCCGGACCGGTCCACTGACGACCCCGGCCCCGGAGGGAGCCCCTTTATCGCTTCTCGGCCTCTTCTGGCTAAGATCAAAGTGTAGTATCTGTTCTTATCAGCTTAATATCTGATAGGTCCCTCGCATGGAGGGATCACGATATTAAACTGATTTTTGGAACTCGGTCAAGGGTTAGGAGCTTGCTCCCCCTTCTCCACGGGTTGGCCTGGTATTGCACTGCCTCCAGGAGTTAACAGCCCCGATTCTGACCCCAGCTCGCTCGGGAAAGAGTCAGAAAACGCAATCCCAAAAACAGACTGACTACTACTTTGATCTTACTACTAAACTAAACGACTTTGTTGGTCCTTACTTCCCTTTACTTAGTTGTTGCTGGCTTTGCTTTCGTTCGCTTTCGGTTCGGTCCGCTCGGCTGGATGGACCGTTCGTTGGTCTCATTAGCTGGATGACGGAGGCGGGCGGGCGGCCCTCCTTGGCCGCTGCCTGCGATCGACGCTTCCACTAGTAGAGAGGGGCCGGGGGTAGGGGGGTCGTTGTCGCTCTGCCCGCAACCTTTGCCGCCCGGACCGGTCCACTGACGACCCCGGCCCCGGAGGGAGCCCCTTTATCGCTTCTCGGCCTCTTCTGGCTAAGATCAAAGTGTAGTATCTGTTCTTATCAGCTTAATATCTGATAGGTCCCTCGCATGGAGGGATCACGATATTAAACTGATTTTTGGAACTCGGTCAAGGGTTAGGAGCTTGCTCCCCCTTCTCCACGGGTTGGCCTGGTATTGCACTGCCTCCAGGAGTTAACAGCCCCGATTCTGACCCCAGCTCGCTCGGGAAAGAGTCAGAAAACGCAATCCCAAAAACAGACTGACTACTACTTTGATCTTACTACTAAACTAAACGACTTTGTTGGTCCTTACTTCCCTTTACTTAGTTGTTGCTGGCTTTGCTTTCGTTCGCTTTCGGTTCGGTCCGCTCGGCTGGATGGACCGTTCGTTGGTCTCATTAGCTGGATGACGGAGGCGGGCGGGCGGCCCTCCTTGGCCGCTGCCTGCGATCGACGCTTCCACTAGTAGAGAGGGGCCGGGGGTAGGGGGGTCGTTGTCGCTCTGCCCGCAACCTTTGCCGCCCGGACCGGTCCACTGACGACCCCGGCCCCGGAGGGAGCCCCTTTATCGCTTCTCGGCCTCTTCTGGCTAAGATCAAAGTGTAGTATCTGTTCTTATCAGCTTAATATCTGATAGGTCCCTCGCATGGAGGGATCACGATATTAAACTGATTTTTGGAACTCGGTCAAGGGTTAGGAGCTTGCTCCCCCTTCTCCACGGGTTGGCCTGGTATTGCACTGCCTCCAGGAGTTAACAGCCCCGATTCTGACCCCAGCTCGCTCGGGAAAGAGTCAGAAAACGCAATCCCAAAAACAGACTGACTACTACTTTGATCTTACTACTAAACTAAACGACTTTGTTGGTCCTTACTTCCCTTTACTTAGTTGTTGCTGGCTTTGCTTTCGTTCGCTTTCGGTTCGGTCCGCTCGGCTGGATGGACCGTTCGTTGGTCTCATTAGCTGGATGACGGAGGCGGGCGGGCGGCCCTCCTTGGCCGCTGCCTGCGATCGACGCTTCCACTAGTAGAGAGGGGCCGGGGGTAGGGGGGTCGTTGTCGCTCTGCCCGCAACCTTTGCCGCCCGGACCGGTCCACTGACGACCCCGGCCCCGGAGGGAGCCCCTTTATCGCTTCTCGGCCTCTTCTGGCTAAGATCAAAGTGTAGTATCTGTTCTTATCAGCTTAATATCTGATAGGTCCCTCGCATGGAGGGATCACGATATTAAACTGATTTTTGGAACTCGGTCAAGGGTTAGGAGCTTGCTCCCCCTTCTCCACGGGTTGGCCTGGTATTGCACTGCCTCCAGGAGTTAACAGCCCCGATTCTGACCCCAGCTCGCTCGGGAAAGAGTCAGAAAACGCAATCCCAAAAACAGACTGACTACTACTTTGATCTTACTACTAAACTAAACGACTTTGTTGGTCCTTACTTCCCTTTACTTAGTTGTTGCTGGCTTTGCTTTCGTTCGCTTTCGGTTCGGTCCGCTCGGCTGGATGGACCGTTCGTTGGTCTCATTAGCTGGATGACGGAGGCGGGCGGGCGGCCCTCCTTGGCCGCTGCCTGCGATCGACGCTTCCACTAGTAGAGAGGGGCCGGGGGTAGGGGGGTCGTTGTCGCTCTGCCCGCAACCTTTGCCGCCCGGACCGGTCCACTGACGACCCCGGCCCCGGAGGGAGCCCCTTTATCGCTTCTCGGCCTCTTCTGGCTAAGATCAAAGTGTAGTATCTGTTCTTATCAGCTTAATATCTGATAGGTCCCTCGCATGGAGGGATCACGATATTAAACTGATTTTTGGAACTCGGTCAAGGGTTAGGAGCTTGCTCCCCCTTCTCCACGGGTTGGCCTGGTATTGCACTGCCTCCAGGAGTTAACAGCCCCGATTCTGACCCCAGCTCGCTCGGGAAAGAGTCAGAAAACGCAATCCCAAAAACAGACTGACTACTACTTTGATCTTACTACTAAACTAAACGACTTTGTTGGTCCTTACTTCCCTTTACTTAGTTGTTGCTGGCTTTGCTTTCGTTCGCTTTCGGTTCGGTCCGCTCGGCTGGATGGACCGTTCGTTGGTCTCATTAGCTGGATGACGGAGGCGGGCGGGCGGCCCTCCTTGGCCGCTGCCTGCGATCGACGCTTCCACTAGTAGAGAGGGGCCGGGGGTAGGGGGGTCGTTGTCGCTCTGCCCGCAACCTTTGCCGCCCGGACCGGTCCACTGACGACCCCGGCCCCGGAGGGAGCCCCTTTATCGCTTCTCGGCCTCTTCTGGCTAAGATCAAAGTGTAGTATCTGTTCTTATCAGCTTAATATCTGATAGGTCCCTCGCATGGAGGGATCACGATATTAAACTGATTTTTGGAACTCGGTCAAGGGTTAGGAGCTTGCTCCCCCTTCTCCACGGGTTGGCCTGGTATTGCACTGCCTCCAGGAGTTAACAGCCCCGATTCTGACCCCAGCTCGCTCGGGAAAGAGTCAGAAAACGCAATCCCAAAAACAGACTGACTACTACTTTGATCTTACTACTAAACTAAACGACTTTGTTGGTCCTTACTTCCCTTTACTTAGTTGTTGCTGGCTTTGCTTTCGTTCGCTTTCGGTTCGGTCCGCTCGGCTGGATGGACCGTTCGTTGGTCTCATTAGCTGGATGACGGAGGCGGGCGGGCGGCCCTCCTTGGCCGCTGCCTGCGATCGACGCTTCCACTAGTAGAGAGGGGCCGGGGGTAGGGGGGTCGTTGTCGCTCTGCCCGCAACCTTTGCCGCCCGGACCGGTCCACTGACGACCCCGGCCCCGGAGGGAGCCCCTTTATCGCTTCTCGGCCTCTTCTGGCTAAGATCAAAGTGTAGTATCTGTTCTTATCAGCTTAATATCTGATAGGTCCCTCGCATGGAGGGATCACGATATTAAACTGATTTTTGGAACTCGGTCAAGGGTTAGGAGCTTGCTCCCCCTTCTCCACGGGTTGGCCTGGTATTGCACTGCCTCCAGGAGTTAACAGCCCCGATTCTGACCCCAGCTCGCTCGGGAAAGAGTCAGAAAACGCAATCCCAAAAACAGACTGACTACTACTTTGATCTTACTACTAAACTAAACGACTTTGTTGGTCCTTACTTCCCTTTACTTAGTTGTTGCTGGCTTTGCTTTCGTTCGCTTTCGGTTCGGTCCGCTCGGCTGGATGGACCGTTCGTTGGTCTCATTAGCTGGATGACGGAGGCGGGCGGGCGGCCCTCCTTGGCCGCTGCCTGCGATCGACGCTTCCACTAGTAGAGAGGGGCCGGGGGTAGGGGGGTCGTTGTCGCTCTGCCCGCAACCTTTGCCGCCCGGACCGGTCCACTGACGACCCCGGCCCCGGAGGGAGCCCCTTTATCGCTTCTCGGCCTCTTCTGGCTAAGATCAAAGTGTAGTATCTGTTCTTATCAGCTTAATATCTGATAGGTCCCTCGCATGGAGGGATCACGATATTAAACTGATTTTTGGAACTCGGTCAAGGGTTAGGAGCTTGCTCCCCCTTCTCCACGGGTTGGCCTGGTATTGCACTGCCTCCAGGAGTTAACAGCCCCGATTCTGACCCCAGCTCGCTCGGGAAAGAGTCAGAAAACGCAATCCCAAAAACAGACTGACTACTACTTTGATCTTACTACTAAACTAAACGACTTTGTTGGTCCTTACTTCCCTTTACTTAGTTGTTGCTGGCTTTGCTTTCGTTCGCTTTCGGTTCGGTCCGCTCGGCTGGATGGACCGTTCGTTGGTCTCATTAGCTGGATGACGGAGGCGGGCGGGCGGCCCTCCTTGGCCGCTGCCTGCGATCGACGCTTCCACTAGTAGAGAGGGGCCGGGGGTAGGGGGGTCGTTGTCGCTCTGCCCGCAACCTTTGCCGCCCGGACCGGTCCACTGACGACCCCGGCCCCGGAGGGAGCCCCTTTATCGCTTCTCGGCCTCTTCTGGCTAAGATCAAAGTGTAGTATCTGTTCTTATCAGCTTAATATCTGATAGGTCCCTCGCATGGAGGGATCACGATATTAAACTGATTTTTGGAACTCGGTCAAGGGTTAGGAGCTTGCTCCCCCTTCTCCACGGGTTGGCCTGGTATTGCACTGCCTCCAGGAGTTAACAGCCCCGATTCTGACCCCAGCTCGCTCGGGAAAGAGTCAGAAAACGCAATCCCAAAAACAGACTGACTACTACTTTGATCTTACTACTAAACTAAACGACTTTGTTGGTCCTTACTTCCCTTTACTTAGTTGTTGCTGGCTTTGCTTTCGTTCGCTTTCGGTTCGGTCCGCTCGGCTGGATGGACCGTTCGTTGGTCTCATTAGCTGGATGACGGAGGCGGGCGGGCGGCCCTCCTTGGCCGCTGCCTGCGATCGACGCTTCCACTAGTAGAGAGGGGCCGGGGGTAGGGGGGTCGTTGTCGCTCTGCCCGCAACCTTTGCCGCCCGGACCGGTCCACTGACGACCCCGGCCCCGGAGGGAGCCCCTTTATCGCTTCTCGGCCTCTTCTGGCTAAGATCAAAGTGTAGTATCTGTTCTTATCAGCTTAATATCTGATAGGTCCCTCGCATGGAGGGATCACGATATTAAACTGATTTTTGGAACTCGGTCAAGGGTTAGGAGCTTGCTCCCCCTTCTCCACGGGTTGGCCTGGTATTGCACTGCCTCCAGGAGTTAACAGCCCCGATTCTGACCCCAGCTCGCTCGGGAAAGAGTCAGAAAACGCAATCCCAAAAACAGACTGACTACTACTTTGATCTTACTACTAAACTAAACGACTTTGTTGGTCCTTACTTCCCTTTACTTAGTTGTTGCTGGCTTTGCTTTCGTTCGCTTTCGGTTCGGTCCGCTCGGCTGGATGGACCGTTCGTTGGTCTCATTAGCTGGATGACGGAGGCGGGCGGGCGGCCCTCCTTGGCCGCTGCCTGCGATCGACGCTTCCACTAGTAGAGAGGGGCCGGGGGTAGGGGGGTCGTTGTCGCTCTGCCCGCAACCTTTGCCGCCCGGACCGGTCCACTGACGACCCCGGCCCCGGAGGGAGCCCCTTTATCGCTTCTCGGCCTCTTCTGGCTAAGATCAAAGTGTAGTATCTGTTCTTATCAGCTTAATATCTGATAGGTCCCTCGCATGGAGGGATCACGATATTAAACTGATTTTTGGAACTCGGTCAAGGGTTAGGAGCTTGCTCCCCCTTCTCCACGGGTTGGCCTGGTATTGCACTGCCTCCAGGAGTTAACAGCCCCGATTCTGACCCCAGCTCGCTCGGGAAAGAGTCAGAAAACGCAATCCCAAAAACAGACTGACTACTACTTTGATCTTACTACTAAACTAAACGACTTTGTTGGTCCTTACTTCCCTTTACTTAGTTGTTGCTGGCTTTGCTTTCGTTCGCTTTCGGTTCGGTCCGCTCGGCTGGATGGACCGTTCGTTGGTCTCATTAGCTGGATGACGGAGGCGGGCGGGCGGCCCTCCTTGGCCGCTGCCTGCGATCGACGCTTCCACTAGTAGAGAGGGGCCGGGGGTAGGGGGGTCGTTGTCGCTCTGCCCGCAACCTTTGCCGCCCGGACCGGTCCACTGACGACCCCGGCCCCGGAGGGAGCCCCTTTATCGCTTCTCGGCCTCTTCTGGCTAAGATCAAAGTGTAGTATCTGTTCTTATCAGCTTAATATCTGATAGGTCCCTCGCATGGAGGGATCACGATATTAAACTGATTTTTGGAACTCGGTCAAGGGTTAGGAGCTTGCTCCCCCTTCTCCACGGGTTGGCCTGGTATTGCACTGCCTCCAGGAGTTAACAGCCCCGATTCTGACCCCAGCTCGCTCGGGAAAGAGTCAGAAAACGCAATCCCAAAAACAGACTGACTACTACTTTGATCTTACTACTAAACTAAACGACTTTGTTGGTCCTTACTTCCCTTTACTTAGTTGTTGCTGGCTTTGCTTTCGTTCGCTTTCGGTTCGGTCCGCTCGGCTGGATGGACCGTTCGTTGGTCTCATTAGCTGGATGACGGAGGCGGGCGGGCGGCCCTCCTTGGCCGCTGCCTGCGATCGACGCTTCCACTAGTAGAGAGGGGCCGGGGGTAGGGGGGTCGTTGTCGCTCTGCCCGCAACCTTTGCCGCCCGGACCGGTCCACTGACGACCCCGGCCCCGGAGGGAGCCCCTTTATCGCTTCTCGGCCTCTTCTGGCTAAGATCAAAGTGTAGTATCTGTTCTTATCAGCTTAATATCTGATAGGTCCCTCGCATGGAGGGATCACGATATTAAACTGATTTTTGGAACTCGGTCAAGGGTTAGGAGCTTGCTCCCCCTTCTCCACGGGTTGGCCTGGTATTGCACTGCCTCCAGGAGTTAACAGCCCCGATTCTGACCCCAGCTCGCTCGGGAAAGAGTCAGAAAACGCAATCCCAAAAACAGACTGACTACTACTTTGATCTTACTACTAAACTAAACGACTTTGTTGGTCCTTACTTCCCTTTACTTAGTTGTTGCTGGCTTTGCTTTCGTTCGCTTTCGGTTCGGTCCGCTCGGCTGGATGGACCGTTCGTTGGTCTCATTAGCTGGATGACGGAGGCGGGCGGGCGGCCCTCCTTGGCCGCTGCCTGCGATCGACGCTTCCACTAGTAGAGAGGGGCCGGGGGTAGGGGGGTCGTTGTCGCTCTGCCCGCAACCTTTGCCGCCCGGACCGGTCCACTGACGACCCCGGCCCCGGAGGGAGCCCCTTTATCGCTTCTCGGCCTCTTCTGGCTAAGATCAAAGTGTAGTATCTGTTCTTATCAGCTTAATATCTGATAGGTCCCTCGCATGGAGGGATCACGATATTAAACTGATTTTTGGAACTCGGTCAAGGGTTAGGAGCTTGCTCCCCCTTCTCCACGGGTTGGCCTGGTATTGCACTGCCTCCAGGAGTTAACAGCCCCGATTCTGACCCCAGCTCGCTCGGGAAAGAGTCAGAAAACGCAATCCCAAAAACAGACTGACTACTACTTTGATCTTACTACTAAACTAAACGACTTTGTTGGTCCTTACTTCCCTTTACTTAGTTGTTGCTGGCTTTGCTTTCGTTCGCTTTCGGTTCGGTCCGCTCGGCTGGATGGACCGTTCGTTGGTCTCATTAGCTGGATGACGGAGGCGGGCGGGCGGCCCTCCTTGGCCGCTGCCTGCGATCGACGCTTCCACTAGTAGAGAGGGGCCGGGGGTAGGGGGGTCGTTGTCGCTCTGCCCGCAACCTTTGCCGCCCGGACCGGTCCACTGACGACCCCGGCCCCGGAGGGAGCCCCTTTATCGCTTCTCGGCCTCTTCTGGCTAAGATCAAAGTGTAGTATCTGTTCTTATCAGCTTAATATCTGATAGGTCCCTCGCATGGAGGGATCACGATATTAAACTGATTTTTGGAACTCGGTCAAGGGTTAGGAGCTTGCTCCCCCTTCTCCACGGGTTGGCCTGGTATTGCACTGCCTCCAGGAGTTAACAGCCCCGATTCTGACCCCAGCTCGCTCGGGAAAGAGTCAGAAAACGCAATCCCAAAAACAGACTGACTACTACTTTGATCTTACTACTAAACTAAACGACTTTGTTGGTCCTTACTTCCCTTTACTTAGTTGTTGCTGGCTTTGCTTTCGTTCGCTTTCGGTTCGGTCCGCTCGGCTGGATGGACCGTTCGTTGGTCTCATTAGCTGGATGACGGAGGCGGGCGGGCGGCCCTCCTTGGCCGCTGCCTGCGATCGACGCTTCCACTAGTAGAGAGGGGCCGGGGGTAGGGGGGTCGTTGTCGCTCTGCCCGCAACCTTTGCCGCCCGGACCGGTCCACTGACGACCCCGGCCCCGGAGGGAGCCCCTTTATCGCTTCTCGGCCTCTTCTGGCTAAGATCAAAGTGTAGTATCTGTTCTTATCAGCTTAATATCTGATAGGTCCCTCGCATGGAGGGATCACGATATTAAACTGATTTTTGGAACTCGGTCAAGGGTTAGGAGCTTGCTCCCCCTTCTCCACGGGTTGGCCTGGTATTGCACTGCCTCCAGGAGTTAACAGCCCCGATTCTGACCCCAGCTCGCTCGGGAAAGAGTCAGAAAACGCAATCCCAAAAACAGACTGACTACTACTTTGATCTTACTACTAAACTAAACGACTTTGTTGGTCCTTACTTCCCTTTACTTAGTTGTTGCTGGCTTTGCTTTCGTTCGCTTTCGGTTCGGTCCGCTCGGCTGGATGGACCGTTCGTTGGTCTCATTAGCTGGATGACGGAGGCGGGCGGGCGGCCCTCCTTGGCCGCTGCCTGCGATCGACGCTTCCACTAGTAGAGAGGGGCCGGGGGTAGGGGGGTCGTTGTCGCTCTGCCCGCAACCTTTGCCGCCCGGACCGGTCCACTGACGACCCCGGCCCCGGAGGGAGCCCCTTTATCGCTTCTCGGCCTCTTCTGGCTAAGATCAAAGTGTAGTATCTGTTCTTATCAGCTTAATATCTGATAGGTCCCTCGCATGGAGGGATCACGATATTAAACTGATTTTTGGAACTCGGTCAAGGGTTAGGAGCTTGCTCCCCCTTCTCCACGGGTTGGCCTGGTATTGCACTGCCTCCAGGAGTTAACAGCCCCGATTCTGACCCCAGCTCGCTCGGGAAAGAGTCAGAAAACGCAATCCCAAAAACAGACTGACTACTACTTTGATCTTACTACTAAACTAAACGACTTTGTTGGTCCTTACTTCCCTTTACTTAGTTGTTGCTGGCTTTGCTTTCGTTCGCTTTCGGTTCGGTCCGCTCGGCTGGATGGACCGTTCGTTGGTCTCATTAGCTGGATGACGGAGGCGGGCGGGCGGCCCTCCTTGGCCGCTGCCTGCGATCGACGCTTCCACTAGTAGAGAGGGGCCGGGGGTAGGGGGGTCGTTGTCGCTCTGCCCGCAACCTTTGCCGCCCGGACCGGTCCACTGACGACCCCGGCCCCGGAGGGAGCCCCTTTATCGCTTCTCGGCCTCTTCTGGCTAAGATCAAAGTGTAGTATCTGTTCTTATCAGCTTAATATCTGATAGGTCCCTCGCATGGAGGGATCACGATATTAAACTGATTTTTGGAACTCGGTCAAGGGTTAGGAGCTTGCTCCCCCTTCTCCACGGGTTGGCCTGGTATTGCACTGCCTCCAGGAGTTAACAGCCCCGATTCTGACCCCAGCTCGCTCGGGAAAGAGTCAGAAAACGCAATCCCAAAAACAGACTGACTACTACTTTGATCTTACTACTAAACTAAACGACTTTGTTGGTCCTTACTTCCCTTTACTTAGTTGTTGCTGGCTTTGCTTTCGTTCGCTTTCGGTTCGGTCCGCTCGGCTGGATGGACCGTTCGTTGGTCTCATTAGCTGGATGACGGAGGCGGGCGGGCGGCCCTCCTTGGCCGCTGCCTGCGATCGACGCTTCCACTAGTAGAGAGGGGCCGGGGGTAGGGGGGTCGTTGTCGCTCTGCCCGCAACCTTTGCCGCCCGGACCGGTCCACTGACGACCCCGGCCCCGGAGGGAGCCCCTTTATCGCTTCTCGGCCTCTTCTGGCTAAGATCAAAGTGTAGTATCTGTTCTTATCAGCTTAATATCTGATAGGTCCCTCGCATGGAGGGATCACGATATTAAACTGATTTTTGGAACTCGGTCAAGGGTTAGGAGCTTGCTCCCCCTTCTCCACGGGTTGGCCTGGTATTGCACTGCCTCCAGGAGTTAACAGCCCCGATTCTGACCCCAGCTCGCTCGGGAAAGAGTCAGAAAACGCAATCCCAAAAACAGACTGACTACTACTTTGATCTTACTACTAAACTAAACGACTTTGTTGGTCCTTACTTCCCTTTACTTAGTTGTTGCTGGCTTTGCTTTCGTTCGCTTTCGGTTCGGTCCGCTCGGCTGGATGGACCGTTCGTTGGTCTCATTAGCTGGATGACGGAGGCGGGCGGGCGGCCCTCCTTGGCCGCTGCCTGCGATCGACGCTTCCACTAGTAGAGAGGGGCCGGGGGTAGGGGGGTCGTTGTCGCTCTGCCCGCAACCTTTGCCGCCCGGACCGGTCCACTGACGACCCCGGCCCCGGAGGGAGCCCCTTTATCGCTTCTCGGCCTCTTCTGGCTAAGATCAAAGTGTAGTATCTGTTCTTATCAGCTTAATATCTGATAGGTCCCTCGCATGGAGGGATCACGATATTAAACTGATTTTTGGAACTCGGTCAAGGGTTAGGAGCTTGCTCCCCCTTCTCCACGGGTTGGCCTGGTATTGCACTGCCTCCAGGAGTTAACAGCCCCGATTCTGACCCCAGCTCGCTCGGGAAAGAGTCAGAAAACGCAATCCCAAAAACAGACTGACTACTACTTTGATCTTACTACTAAACTAAACGACTTTGTTGGTCCTTACTTCCCTTTACTTAGTTGTTGCTGGCTTTGCTTTCGTTCGCTTTCGGTTCGGTCCGCTCGGCTGGATGGACCGTTCGTTGGTCTCATTAGCTGGATGACGGAGGCGGGCGGGCGGCCCTCCTTGGCCGCTGCCTGCGATCGACGCTTCCACTAGTAGAGAGGGGCCGGGGGTAGGGGGGTCGTTGTCGCTCTGCCCGCAACCTTTGCCGCCCGGACCGGTCCACTGACGACCCCGGCCCCGGAGGGAGCCCCTTTATCGCTTCTCGGCCTCTTCTGGCTAAGATCAAAGTGTAGTATCTGTTCTTATCAGCTTAATATCTGATAGGTCCCTCGCATGGAGGGATCACGATATTAAACTGATTTTTGGAACTCGGTCAAGGGTTAGGAGCTTGCTCCCCCTTCTCCACGGGTTGGCCTGGTATTGCACTGCCTCCAGGAGTTAACAGCCCCGATTCTGACCCCAGCTCGCTCGGGAAAGAGTCAGAAAACGCAATCCCAAAAACAGACTGACTACTACTTTGATCTTACTACTAAACTAAACGACTTTGTTGGTCCTTACTTCCCTTTACTTAGTTGTTGCTGGCTTTGCTTTCGTTCGCTTTCGGTTCGGTCCGCTCGGCTGGATGGACCGTTCGTTGGTCTCATTAGCTGGATGACGGAGGCGGGCGGGCGGCCCTCCTTGGCCGCTGCCTGCGATCGACGCTTCCACTAGTAGAGAGGGGCCGGGGGTAGGGGGGTCGTTGTCGCTCTGCCCGCAACCTTTGCCGCCCGGACCGGTCCACTGACGACCCCGGCCCCGGAGGGAGCCCCTTTATCGCTTCTCGGCCTCTTCTGGCTAAGATCAAAGTGTAGTATCTGTTCTTATCAGCTTAATATCTGATAGGTCCCTCGCATGGAGGGATCACGATATTAAACTGATTTTTGGAACTCGGTCAAGGGTTAGGAGCTTGCTCCCCCTTCTCCACGGGTTGGCCTGGTATTGCACTGCCTCCAGGAGTTAACAGCCCCGATTCTGACCCCAGCTCGCTCGGGAAAGAGTCAGAAAACGCAATCCCAAAAACAGACTGACTACTACTTTGATCTTACTACTAAACTAAACGACTTTGTTGGTCCTTACTTCCCTTTACTTAGTTGTTGCTGGCTTTGCTTTCGTTCGCTTTCGGTTCGGTCCGCTCGGCTGGATGGACCGTTCGTTGGTCTCATTAGCTGGATGACGGAGGCGGGCGGGCGGCCCTCCTTGGCCGCTGCCTGCGATCGACGCTTCCACTAGTAGAGAGGGGCCGGGGGTAGGGGGGTCGTTGTCGCTCTGCCCGCAACCTTTGCCGCCCGGACCGGTCCACTGACGACCCCGGCCCCGGAGGGAGCCCCTTTATCGCTTCTCGGCCTCTTCTGGCTAAGATCAAAGTGTAGTATCTGTTCTTATCAGCTTAATATCTGATAGGTCCCTCGCATGGAGGGATCACGATATTAAACTGATTTTTGGAACTCGGTCAAGGGTTAGGAGCTTGCTCCCCCTTCTCCACGGGTTGGCCTGGTATTGCACTGCCTCCAGGAGTTAACAGCCCCGATTCTGACCCCAGCTCGCTCGGGAAAGAGTCAGAAAACGCAATCCCAAAAACAGACTGACTACTACTTTGATCTTACTACTAAACTAAACGACTTTGTTGGTCCTTACTTCCCTTTACTTAGTTGTTGCTGGCTTTGCTTTCGTTCGCTTTCGGTTCGGTCCGCTCGGCTGGATGGACCGTTCGTTGGTCTCATTAGCTGGATGACGGAGGCGGGCGGGCGGCCCTCCTTGGCCGCTGCCTGCGATCGACGCTTCCACTAGTAGAGAGGGGCCGGGGGTAGGGGGGTCGTTGTCGCTCTGCCCGCAACCTTTGCCGCCCGGACCGGTCCACTGACGACCCCGGCCCCGGAGGGAGCCCCTTTATCGCTTCTCGGCCTCTTCTGGCTAAGATCAAAGTGTAGTATCTGTTCTTATCAGCTTAATATCTGATAGGTCCCTCGCATGGAGGGATCACGATATTAAACTGATTTTTGGAACTCGGTCAAGGGTTAGGAGCTTGCTCCCCCTTCTCCACGGGTTGGCCTGGTATTGCACTGCCTCCAGGAGTTAACAGCCCCGATTCTGACCCCAGCTCGCTCGGGAAAGAGTCAGAAAACGCAATCCCAAAAACAGACTGACTACTACTTTGATCTTACTACTAAACTAAACGACTTTGTTGGTCCTTACTTCCCTTTACTTAGTTGTTGCTGGCTTTGCTTTCGTTCGCTTTCGGTTCGGTCCGCTCGGCTGGATGGACCGTTCGTTGGTCTCATTAGCTGGATGACGGAGGCGGGCGGGCGGCCCTCCTTGGCCGCTGCCTGCGATCGACGCTTCCACTAGTAGAGAGGGGCCGGGGGTAGGGGGGTCGTTGTCGCTCTGCCCGCAACCTTTGCCGCCCGGACCGGTCCACTGACGACCCCGGCCCCGGAGGGAGCCCCTTTATCGCTTCTCGGCCTCTTCTGGCTAAGATCAAAGTGTAGTATCTGTTCTTATCAGCTTAATATCTGATAGGTCCCTCGCATGGAGGGATCACGATATTAAACTGATTTTTGGAACTCGGTCAAGGGTTAGGAGCTTGCTCCCCCTTCTCCACGGGTTGGCCTGGTATTGCACTGCCTCCAGGAGTTAACAGCCCCGATTCTGACCCCAGCTCGCTCGGGAAAGAGTCAGAAAACGCAATCCCAAAAACAGACTGACTACTACTTTGATCTTACTACTAAACTAAACGACTTTGTTGGTCCTTACTTCCCTTTACTTAGTTGTTGCTGGCTTTGCTTTCGTTCGCTTTCGGTTCGGTCCGCTCGGCTGGATGGACCGTTCGTTGGTCTCATTAGCTGGATGACGGAGGCGGGCGGGCGGCCCTCCTTGGCCGCTGCCTGCGATCGACGCTTCCACTAGTAGAGAGGGGCCGGGGGTAGGGGGGTCGTTGTCGCTCTGCCCGCAACCTTTGCCGCCCGGACCGGTCCACTGACGACCCCGGCCCCGGAGGGAGCCCCTTTATCGCTTCTCGGCCTCTTCTGGCTAAGATCAAAGTGTAGTATCTGTTCTTATCAGCTTAATATCTGATAGGTCCCTCGCATGGAGGGATCACGATATTAAACTGATTTTTGGAACTCGGTCAAGGGTTAGGAGCTTGCTCCCCCTTCTCCACGGGTTGGCCTGGTATTGCACTGCCTCCAGGAGTTAACAGCCCCGATTCTGACCCCAGCTCGCTCGGGAAAGAGTCAGAAAACGCAATCCCAAAAACAGACTGACTACTACTTTGATCTTACTACTAAACTAAACGACTTTGTTGGTCCTTACTTCCCTTTACTTAGTTGTTGCTGGCTTTGCTTTCGTTCGCTTTCGGTTCGGTCCGCTCGGCTGGATGGACCGTTCGTTGGTCTCATTAGCTGGATGACGGAGGCGGGCGGGCGGCCCTCCTTGGCCGCTGCCTGCGATCGACGCTTCCACTAGTAGAGAGGGGCCGGGGGTAGGGGGGTCGTTGTCGCTCTGCCCGCAACCTTTGCCGCCCGGACCGGTCCACTGACGACCCCGGCCCCGGAGGGAGCCCCTTTATCGCTTCTCGGCCTCTTCTGGCTAAGATCAAAGTGTAGTATCTGTTCTTATCAGCTTAATATCTGATAGGTCCCTCGCATGGAGGGATCACGATATTAAACTGATTTTTGGAACTCGGTCAAGGGTTAGGAGCTTGCTCCCCCTTCTCCACGGGTTGGCCTGGTATTGCACTGCCTCCAGGAGTTAACAGCCCCGATTCTGACCCCAGCTCGCTCGGGAAAGAGTCAGAAAACGCAATCCCAAAAACAGACTGACTACTACTTTGATCTTACTACTAAACTAAACGACTTTGTTGGTCCTTACTTCCCTTTACTTAGTTGTTGCTGGCTTTGCTTTCGTTCGCTTTCGGTTCGGTCCGCTCGGCTGGATGGACCGTTCGTTGGTCTCATTAGCTGGATGACGGAGGCGGGCGGGCGGCCCTCCTTGGCCGCTGCCTGCGATCGACGCTTCCACTAGTAGAGAGGGGCCGGGGGTAGGGGGGTCGTTGTCGCTCTGCCCGCAACCTTTGCCGCCCGGACCGGTCCACTGACGACCCCGGCCCCGGAGGGAGCCCCTTTATCGCTTCTCGGCCTCTTCTGGCTAAGATCAAAGTGTAGTATCTGTTCTTATCAGCTTAATATCTGATAGGTCCCTCGCATGGAGGGATCACGATATTAAACTGATTTTTGGAACTCGGTCAAGGGTTAGGAGCTTGCTCCCCCTTCTCCACGGGTTGGCCTGGTATTGCACTGCCTCCAGGAGTTAACAGCCCCGATTCTGACCCCAGCTCGCTCGGGAAAGAGTCAGAAAACGCAATCCCAAAAACAGACTGACTACTACTTTGATCTTACTACTAAACTAAACGACTTTGTTGGTCCTTACTTCCCTTTACTTAGTTGTTGCTGGCTTTGCTTTCGTTCGCTTTCGGTTCGGTCCGCTCGGCTGGATGGACCGTTCGTTGGTCTCATTAGCTGGATGACGGAGGCGGGCGGGCGGCCCTCCTTGGCCGCTGCCTGCGATCGACGCTTCCACTAGTAGAGAGGGGCCGGGGGTAGGGGGGTCGTTGTCGCTCTGCCCGCAACCTTTGCCGCCCGGACCGGTCCACTGACGACCCCGGCCCCGGAGGGAGCCCCTTTATCGCTTCTCGGCCTCTTCTGGCTAAGATCAAAGTGTAGTATCTGTTCTTATCAGCTTAATATCTGATAGGTCCCTCGCATGGAGGGATCACGATATTAAACTGATTTTTGGAACTCGGTCAAGGGTTAGGAGCTTGCTCCCCCTTCTCCACGGGTTGGCCTGGTATTGCACTGCCTCCAGGAGTTAACAGCCCCGATTCTGACCCCAGCTCGCTCGGGAAAGAGTCAGAAAACGCAATCCCAAAAACAGACTGACTACTACTTTGATCTTACTACTAAACTAAACGACTTTGTTGGTCCTTACTTCCCTTTACTTAGTTGTTGCTGGCTTTGCTTTCGTTCGCTTTCGGTTCGGTCCGCTCGGCTGGATGGACCGTTCGTTGGTCTCATTAGCTGGATGACGGAGGCGGGCGGGCGGCCCTCCTTGGCCGCTGCCTGCGATCGACGCTTCCACTAGTAGAGAGGGGCCGGGGGTAGGGGGGTCGTTGTCGCTCTGCCCGCAACCTTTGCCGCCCGGACCGGTCCACTGACGACCCCGGCCCCGGAGGGAGCCCCTTTATCGCTTCTCGGCCTCTTCTGGCTAAGATCAAAGTGTAGTATCTGTTCTTCAGTGCTTGCTCTGGTCTGCTATTAGTTGACGAGTTGGGAGCTTTTGGCCTTTGGTCAAAAGTCTTTTTTCTTTTTGGCCTCTTTTGGCGTCTTGCTCTTGCGAGGACCAGCCCCTTCTTTGGGGATTGGACCTCCTTGAGAACTTGTTAAGTTTTTGTTTTGTTTATTAACTGTTGTTTTCCTTTTTTTCCAGATAGTCCGGGGTCTAGCTAGAGCTTAAGCAGCCGGCAGGGCCAAGGGATACCGACGTGCCTTTTTAGGCGAAGGTCCCTTGGTTTCCGAATCGGCGGGCACTAGTTGGGCTCCGGGCCTTCACTTAGATGGAGCAGGCCTCTGCTCCTGCCACCTTGGGGGACGCCCCAGGTGTAGTGTCCGAGACGGGTCGGGGGGGTGCCATCCCGCAAGGCACCCCCAGTTCGAGAAGGGTTCCCGGGGTCGCCACCCCAAGTTCGGTGTCCGGATCGAGAGCGGGGGTCGCTGCCCCCAGTCCAGTGGCTGAGGCCACTGGACAATGTTCGGAAGGGTCGAGATCGGTCGCGGGGGTCGCTGCCCCCAGTTCGAGACGCGTGTCGGGGGTTGCCACCCGTAAAGGTAACCCCAGTTCGAGTGCCGCAGTAGCTGCCGCTGGTAGCATGATGGTCGCCGGAGGTATCGCCCCGCGGGGCTCCCCCAACGAGGTAGTAGGTCCGGGTGTGGATAGCCCTAACGTCGCAATGGTAGAGGTTTCCCCAACCGTAGCGGTAGCAAGGGCCATAACGAGGGAACAGGTGGCCGAGGTGTGGAGAAGCTCCATGAAGAAATCTCAAGGGGACGAGGAGCCAGCGACGTGGGAGGCGGCCCGGAAGAGCAGAAGACGGCCGGTGAAACGTTGGTGGATCCCGGACGAGGGAGCCCAAAAAGGAAGCCAGTCTGAAAAGAGTAGCCCTCAAAAGCTATCGATGGAGGGTTTGAGGAGAACGAGGTCGGAAGAAGTAATAGTGGTAGATGGGTGCTCCCCGGGGTCAGGGAGGGCGTCAGCGACGACAGCAGTTCCAGCCAGTGCAGAGGAGTGGCCAGCCCTCACAAAGGACGATTCCCCAATTCCGGCTGCACAAAAGGAAGGGACAACGGCCTGGTCTGGCGAAAAGCCGAAAACAGCAACTCCAGGAGGCAAGAAGAAGACCCCACAATACTACAAAGACCTCCTGGAAAACAATTTCAAGGACTACACGGCAGGCAGTACGATGAAGGTGGTACCAGGAATCCAGGAGGCCATCCAAGAGCGGTCAATTGCCTTCCTCACCTTCGACGAGAAGGGGAAGGGCCTCACCAGGATCCCCCAGGAGAAGATGGTGGAGATATTAGGAGAGCTGCGGATTCCGGCCCAGTACATTGTTCGAAGATTTTTTGCCATGTGGGATATCCTTTTGCCGACGAGAGAGGATGCAGAGAGGTTGTCAAAAGGAGATCTCACCTGGAAGGGTTATCGACTGAGGCCGGAATACAAGTCAAAGAGGAGAGCAGCGGTGACGGTCAAGGGAGTGCCCAGCTTCATCTCAGAGGACCAGATGGGCGCCACGATGGCCCAATATGGGGAAGTGGAGAACGTGCAGCCGGTGATTGGCCCCCGAGGAATCCGGATGGGGGAAATCAAAGTGGAAATGAGGGTGGACAGGAAGGAGATAGAAAAAATTCCCTCCCAGCTGACATGTGAAGGATGGACCATGCTTGTCCTGGTGGAAGGTAGAAGACCGCACTGCTGGTTCTGCCAAAAACCTGGCCACGTGTCCCGCTTCTGTCCCAGAAGGATAGAAGCAGAAAAAGAGAAACTTGGACAGAAGCCGGACGAGGAAAAGACGGCGGAAGGGAACAAGGCCGACACCTGGAGCAAGGTAGTGTCCAGGAAAACCAAGAAATCAGCAGTGGTGGCCGCTCCCACAACAACACCCAGAGGAGCGGCGGTGTCGGCCAAGCGCAAACTCAGGGTCAGCTCCTCCGAGTCAGAAAATGAAGAAGGAGGAGAAACCACCAAAAAAGGAACAAAAAGGGAGAAAAAAGCTGAAGAAGACCCTGAGCATCCGCCAACAGCCCCCGAAGAGGATGTCCAGGCCACCCCTCCCCTATTCAACACGCCTCAAGAGGAAAAGGAGCCGGGCGAAGTTCCTGAGACACCCATGGAGGCTGAGGAGCCAACTGTGAAGCAGACGAGTGAAAAGTCAGCAGCCCCCAGAGAAGTAAAGACCAGAAAACTTCCTTTCTGGCCGGGGGAGAAGATGTGTGAAGTCCGGATAGAGGAGACGGTCAGCGACCTCAACGGGAGGCAAAGAAAACACCTAAAGGCCCTCGAAAACCTCACAAAAGTAGACGAGAAGGAGGTCGCTGATCCCAGAAATTTCCCGGATGCTCCTCAGCTCATCACGTTCGTCCGGCCAAATAGGGGAGGGCGAGCGAAGGCCTTGTGGAGAATGCTGGAAGAGAGCAAGACAGCCTTCGGGGGGCAAAAAATCTTTGACGGGGAGCACCCATCACTTGGGCAAATAGCCAAGAAATGTGAGGGGCGGGTCCCTATTTATGTTCACCCCTCCCTGTATAGGGCTCTAAAAATTACGTTTCCTCTGGACGTTGGGGGCCTGGCTAGAGACGGACGGCTTACGTCCGACCTGCTCTCGGGCAGTCTTGGCCAAGCCTTTGACGTCCTGTCCCCCGAGGACTTCAGACCCCTAGTTGACGAATTTTACTAGGTAGGGAAGCATGGCCACGGGCTTGAACCTGGCTAGTTTGAATGCGAGGGGCATGAGATCTCGAAGCAAAGCTGCTCGCGTGCTGAGGGATCTCGTGGCCCTTGAGGTAGATATAGCTGCGTTGCAGGAGACCCACTTTGTTGGGCCCGGGGATTGCAGTGTGCTGGTCAACGACTTTGACGTTTACTCAGCATACGGCAATCTCCGTAGCAGTGGGGTTTCTGTTCTAGTAAGTCGCACCCTGTCTGCGACGGTTACCGTTATCCACGCCGACGCTCATGGTAGGCTGGTCGTGGTCGATGTTGCCGTTAAAAGCGGCGTGTTCCGGATAGTGGCAGTTTATGCACCTAACATCCCCAGCGAGAGGGTTTCCTTTTTTCGGCGGGTGGAGGTGTTTCTCTCTTCGGGTCCGGAGCGGGTAGTCTTAATGGGGGACTGGAATGCCGTCCTGGACCCCAGCATAGATAAGGTCGGGGGGGTTAGAGGGTCGGGTTGGTGTGAAAGCAGCCTGTCTGACCTGATGGCCTCGTGCGATCTGGTCGATAGGTTCCGTCTAGATCACCCCGGGAGGGAGATGTGGACGTGGCATACTAGTGCGGCCTCCAGTCCAAGTACATACTTGGACAGGATGTTAATTAGAAGGGGCGACGTAGATTTTCTATCTTGTCCCACGTTCCACTGGCTAGGTCATTCGGACCACAAACTCGTGTTGGCCCGTTTGAAGTTAGGTAATAGGCCTAGGTTGGCTGGCTACTGGAAGTTGAACGCCTCCTTGTTGGAGTCGGAAGACTTCCGGGAGCGGCTGACAACACTAATCCAGAGGGAGTTAGTGGGGGCGGTTACCGGGAGTAGCTGGTGGGTTAAGCTTAAGGTCACCATCAGGCGCTTTTGTGTCCACTATAGCCAAAGCCTCGCGTTAGTTAGGGCTCGGACCAAAAGGCACTTAGACGATAGACTGACCCGGGCGGTGGCAGGGGGGGATTCCCTAGAACTAGCTCTAGTAAAGGAGGACCTGAATCGCTTGGCTAGCGAGCGATACACAGGTCAGGTAGTTAGAGCTAGGTTAAAAAGAGTCTCCAACGAAGCCGCGAACGTTGACGCTGTTGAGCGTGGGGCTGCTTTAAGACGTGGCTCGGATGGGTACATTCGGGAAGTGAAAGACCTGGAAGGGCGCTCTCTCGTGTCGGCGCGGGAGATCTGCAACGGGTTTCGACAACATCTGGAGGAGCGATTCACCCAACTACCCAGACTCCGCGGCCAGGAGTTTGGCGGCTATTTGGCTGGCTCGCCCCGCCTTACTGCGGACCGAGCGGCTAGCTGCGAGGGGATGGTTACGGAGCGTGAGGTCATTACTGCGTTGAAGCAGGTAGGCCTCAACAAATCTCCGGGACTTGATGGTTTGCCCTATGAATTGTTCTTGAGGCTGTCGCCCATGTTTGTGCCCCTTCTGACGGGCGTGTTTAACCACTGGTTTGTCACGGGCTCGATCCCGAGACAGGTAACCAAAGGAGTGGTCACGCTTCTGAAGAAGGGGAACCAACCTGGAGGGGGGAATCTAGACGATTACAGGCCGATCACTCTGCTTAACGCAGACGTGAAGATTTTGGCTCGCGTTCTCGCAAACCGGATGCAGGTTGTTATCGGTGACTTGATCGAACCGGATCAGAATTACGCTGTGAAGGGTCGATCAATTCAGAACAACTTGCACCTGGTGCGCTTGATCTTAGAGGGTTTAGAAGACGACACGGAAGCCGCGCTGATCAATTTGGATCAGTCCAAGGCGTTCGATAGGGTGGACCATGGGTTCCTGAGGTCTGTTGTGGAAACCGCCGGCTTTGGTCCGGACTTCCGCAAGTGGGTCTCTGCTCTGTATCGTGATCCCGCGGTAGTGGTGCAAGTCAACGGTAGGTTGTCGGAGTCCTTTGGGGTCTCTCGGTCGGTGCGGCAGGGCTGTCCGCTGTCGCCTCTGCTCTATGTCCTGGCGTTGGAGCCCTTCCTTCGCAAATTAAGGGACGAGGCGGCGAGACCAGTCCTACGCGGCATTGCTCTACCTGGCGGCCGATTTGCCAGGGTGTCCGCGTACGCTGATGACGTCACCGTTTTCGCAGCTTGTCGTAACGACATCGAAGCGGTGATAGAGGCGATCGCTGAGTACGAAGTTGTTACAGGGGCCGTGATCAATCGCAGCAAGTCCGTCGGCCTGCGGTTGAGCGCCTGGACCGGGGTAAACTCGCTTCCAGGTGCGTTCGGCTGGACTGATGGCCCGGTTAAGATCCTCGGCGTGTGGTTCGGGCCGGATCTCCAGTTGGACAAGAATTGGTCGGAGGTACAGACGAAGGTCGAATCGTCGGTCGTGTCTTGGATTCGAAGGAGGTTGTCCTTGAAGGGTCGTGCGGAGGCATGCGCCACTTACGTGTTTCCGCTGATCCTTTACCGTTTATCTGTTCTTCCCCTGCCTGCGGACCGCTGTAAGGCTTTAGAGCGCCTCCTTTTTAAACTGCTGTGGAAAGGAGGAAAGCCGTATGTCCGTAGACAGGTCTGTACGCAGAAACTTGGCGAGGGAGGCTTGGGAATGCCGGACTTGAAAAGTCACAAGCATGCTGAAAGACTGGCGTTCCTGAGTCGTACACTGTTAGAGGAGACGCACTGGGTACCAGCGGTGGAACAGGCTTTTCCGCAGCTCGTATCCGCCCCTGCCGCTGAAGGTCGCAGAAGACCAGCAGGGGATTCGCGTTTCTTCACCGAGTGCCGGGCTGCCCTTAGGGCGTTGCCGGGGTCCAGTGACCTTGCGCGGTCTAGGAGGAGGCTGTATCGGGATCTAGTGGTGGGGACCGCTAACGATCCGCTGGTGGAGCGGCTACATCTGTCGGGGGAGGAGGTTCTCTCGCTGTGGAGTTGGGCGCCTGCCAGCAGTCATTTAAATAATTCAGAATTTTCAGTAACGTGGAGACTGGTCCGGGACGCGTTGCCACTTTTCGACCGACTTGCCAGAGATTGCCGGGATAGAGAATTTTATTATCCCCCGTGCCCCCGCTGCAATGACGAGGAGGAGGACGAGACGAGGGAACACGCGTTCTTTCTTTGCAGCGGGGTGCGGAGTCTCTGGAGGTATGTCGAGGAGGTAACGGCTCGCATCGACCCCGAGCGGTCGGTGCCACTTGATTTAGCGTATGTGGTCGATAATGTGGACCCGCCGTTTTCTAGGGAGAAACGGTTGGTGTTTCTAGCGATACTAGCCGTAGCTAGGTTAGTGACGTGGGTTTCACGTCTAGACATCGTCTATGAGGGGCAGTCTGTTTCCGATCGGGATCTGGTCGTTCGTTTTAAGCACCAACTTAAAACGAAAATCAGATGCGATTGGGAAAGGTTGCCCCGCATCGACTTTGATAGAAGATGGGTGCACAACACTAGTTTGTGCATCCGACGAGGAGCCAGGTTCGAGTTCGTGCTTCCCCCTGGTTAGAATTGGTCCTAGGGTGCTGGGGTTGGTGTTTTCTATACTCGGAACCCACCCCAATGTATTTGTTAAACAAGAGTTTACTCTTGTCCATGGGTAGAAGCTAGGGTTAGTTAGGAAATGGTAACCACTTCGAGTGGAAGATGAGTATCTTTATTAGGGCCTAGACTAGGGATGTATGTGTGTCGATCCGGTCCCTGATTTATTTTTATTCGGCACTAGGAGAGCTTCCAAAGATGCCCACTCCCACTTGTTTGTTTTGTCCCCGGCCTTTGTTGCCCCTTATGCATTTTTATCTTGGAAGACGCCGTCCATTCCCGACGAACCCCCTCCACAAGTTATTTTTTCACCAGCAGTTTTTTGCTGTCCCTTAGATCCTCCATTCCCCCACTAGGGAGCGACCTGCTTGCTTTCACCTTTCCCTTCGGGGAGGGGACCGGAAGACAGTGGGCGTTCCACTAACGAGTAGAGAGTAGGATGGGAGGGTCCCTTACTAATCCGCCCCCATAGGCATTTTGTTAAGTTGTTTTCTTTTTCTTTCTTTTTTGGGTGTATTTTAGCTTGCCCCCCTCCCCTTCATCTCACCCCCATTTAAAAAAAAAAAAAAAAAAAAAAAAAAAAAAAAAAAAAAAAAAAAAAAAAAAATACTTTTGTTTGTACATATATTTTTGTTTTGTTTTATGTAAATACACTTTTTTATTATTACAGAATGCATGAAGGTCGCCTGCCATCCCGTTAAGCTGGGGAGAATTAGTTTTGTTTTAAATAGGTCCTGGTAAGAATGTAAGGCGAATTGTAGAATGATAGTTCTCTAGTGTAGTCTTTTAATAAAGAACTTGTCTTTCAGTACAAGTCTAGCGTTAGCTTTAGTAAAGACCCGATTTCTTTTTTCCCCACACCCCCCTACTTGGCCCTGGTGCCTAAGTTGTTACGGACCCCAAATAAGGCCTTGGCAGTAGATAATGCCAAGGTCGGGGCCGTAACGACTAAATAAATTCTCGGCCTCTTCTGGCTAAGATCAAAGTGTAGTATCTGTTCTTATCAGCTTAATATCTGATAGGTCCCTCGCATGGAGGGATCACGATATTAAACTGATTTTTGGAACTCGGTCAAGGGTTAGGAGCTTGCTCCCCCTTCTCCACGGGTTGGCCTGGTATTGCACTGCCTCCAGGAGTTAACAGCCCCGATTCTGACCCCAGCTCGCTCGGGAAAGAGTCAGAAAACGCAATCCCAAAAACAGACTGACTACTACTTTGATCTTACTACTAAACTAAACGACTTTGTTGGTCCTTACTTCCCTTTACTTAGTTGTTGCTGGCTTTGCTTTCGTTCGCTTTCGGTTCGGTCCGCTCGGCTGGATGGACCGTTCGTTGGTCTCATTAGCTGGATGACGGAGGCGGGCGGGCGGCCCTCCTTGGCCGCTGCCTGCGATCGACGCTTCCACTAGTAGAGAGGGGCCGGGGGTAGGGGGGTCGTTGTCGCTCTGCCCGCAACCTTTGCCGCCCGGACCGGTCCACTGACGACCCCGGCCCCGGAGGGAGCCCCTTTATCGCTTCTCGGCCTCTTCTGGCTAAGATCAAAGTGTAGTATCTGTTCTTATCAGCTTAATATCTGATAGGTCCCTCGCATGGAGGGATCACGATATTAAACTGATTTTTGGAACTCGGTCAAGGGTTAGGAGCTTGCTCCCCCTTCTCCACGGGTTGGCCTGGTATTGCACTGCCTCCAGGAGTTAACAGCCCCGATTCTGACCCCAGCTCGCTCGGGAAAGAGTCAGAAAACGCAATCCCAAAAACAGACTGACTACTACTTTGATCTTACTACTAAACTAAACGACTTTGTTGGTCCTTACTTCCCTTTACTTAGTTGTTGCTGGCTTTGCTTTCGTTCGCTTTCGGTTCGGTCCGCTCGGCTGGATGGACCGTTCGTTGGTCTCATTAGCTGGATGACGGAGGCGGGCGGGCGGCCCTCCTTGGCCGCTGCCTGCGATCGACGCTTCCACTAGTAGAGAGGGGCCGGGGGTAGGGGGGTCGTTGTCGCTCTGCCCGCAACCTTTGCCGCCCGGACCGGTCCACTGACGACCCCGGCCCCGGAGGGAGCCCCTTTATCGCTTCTCGGCCTCTTCTGGCTAAGATCAAAGTGTAGTATCTGTTCTTATCAGCTTAATATCTGATAGGTCCCTCGCATGGAGGGATCACGATATTAAACTGATTTTTGGAACTCGGTCAAGGGTTAGGAGCTTGCTCCCCCTTCTCCACGGGTTGGCCTGGTATTGCACTGCCTCCAGGAGTTAACAGCCCCGATTCTGACCCCAGCTCGCTCGGGAAAGAGTCAGAAAACGCAATCCCAAAAACAGACTGACTACTACTTTGATCTTACTACTAAACTAAACGACTTTGTTGGTCCTTACTTCCCTTTACTTAGTTGTTGCTGGCTTTGCTTTCGTTCGCTTTCGGTTCGGTCCGCTCGGCTGGATGGACCGTTCGTTGGTCTCATTAGCTGGATGACGGAGGCGGGCGGGCGGCCCTCCTTGGCCGCTGCCTGCGATCGACGCTTCCACTAGTAGAGAGGGGCCGGGGGTAGGGGGGTCGTTGTCGCTCTGCCCGCAACCTTTGCCGCCCGGACCGGTCCACTGACGACCCCGGCCCCGGAGGGAGCCCCTTTATCGCTTCTCGGCCTCTTCTGGCTAAGATCAAAGTGTAGTATCTGTTCTTATCAGCTTAATATCTGATAGGTCCCTCGCATGGAGGGATCACGATATTAAACTGATTTTTGGAACTCGGTCAAGGGTTAGGAGCTTGCTCCCCCTTCTCCACGGGTTGGCCTGGTATTGCACTGCCTCCAGGAGTTAACAGCCCCGATTCTGACCCCAGCTCGCTCGGGAAAGAGTCAGAAAACGCAATCCCAAAAACAGACTGACTACTACTTTGATCTTACTACTAAACTAAACGACTTTGTTGGTCCTTACTTCCCTTTACTTAGTTGTTGCTGGCTTTGCTTTCGTTCGCTTTCGGTTCGGTCCGCTCGGCTGGATGGACCGTTCGTTGGTCTCATTAGCTGGATGACGGAGGCGGGCGGGCGGCCCTCCTTGGCCGCTGCCTGCGATCGACGCTTCCACTAGTAGAGAGGGGCCGGGGGTAGGGGGGTCGTTGTCGCTCTGCCCGCAACCTTTGCCGCCCGGACCGGTCCACTGACGACCCCGGCCCCGGAGGGAGCCCCTTTATCGCTTCTCGGCCTCTTCTGGCTAAGATCAAAGTGTAGTATCTGTTCTTATCAGCTTAATATCTGATAGGTCCCTCGCATGGAGGGATCACGATATTAAACTGATTTTTGGAACTCGGTCAAGGGTTAGGAGCTTGCTCCCCCTTCTCCACGGGTTGGCCTGGTATTGCACTGCCTCCAGGAGTTAACAGCCCCGATTCTGACCCCAGCTCGCTCGGGAAAGAGTCAGAAAACGCAATCCCAAAAACAGACTGACTACTACTTTGATCTTACTACTAAACTAAACGACTTTGTTGGTCCTTACTTCCCTTTACTTAGTTGTTGCTGGCTTTGCTTTCGTTCGCTTTCGGTTCGGTCCGCTCGGCTGGATGGACCGTTCGTTGGTCTCATTAGCTGGATGACGGAGGCGGGCGGGCGGCCCTCCTTGGCCGCTGCCTGCGATCGACGCTTCCACTAGTAGAGAGGGGCCGGGGGTAGGGGGGTCGTTGTCGCTCTGCCCGCAACCTTTGCCGCCCGGACCGGTCCACTGACGACCCCGGCCCCGGAGGGAGCCCCTTTATCGCTTCTCGGCCTCTTCTGGCTAAGATCAAAGTGTAGTATCTGTTCTTATCAGCTTAATATCTGATAGGTCCCTCGCATGGAGGGATCACGATATTAAACTGATTTTTGGAACTCGGTCAAGGGTTAGGAGCTTGCTCCCCCTTCTCCACGGGTTGGCCTGGTATTGCACTGCCTCCAGGAGTTAACAGCCCCGATTCTGACCCCAGCTCGCTCGGGAAAGAGTCAGAAAACGCAATCCCAAAAACAGACTGACTACTACTTTGATCTTACTACTAAACTAAACGACTTTGTTGGTCCTTACTTCCCTTTACTTAGTTGTTGCTGGCTTTGCTTTCGTTCGCTTTCGGTTCGGTCCGCTCGGCTGGATGGACCGTTCGTTGGTCTCATTAGCTGGATGACGGAGGCGGGCGGGCGGCCCTCCTTGGCCGCTGCCTGCGATCGACGCTTCCACTAGTAGAGAGGGGCCGGGGGTAGGGGGGTCGTTGTCGCTCTGCCCGCAACCTTTGCCGCCCGGACCGGTCCACTGACGACCCCGGCCCCGGAGGGAGCCCCTTTATCGCTTCTCGGCCTCTTCTGGCTAAGATCAAAGTGTAGTATCTGTTCTTATCAGCTTAATATCTGATAGGTCCCTCGCATGGAGGGATCACGATATTAAACTGATTTTTGGAACTCGGTCAAGGGTTAGGAGCTTGCTCCCCCTTCTCCACGGGTTGGCCTGGTATTGCACTGCCTCCAGGAGTTAACAGCCCCGATTCTGACCCCAGCTCGCTCGGGAAAGAGTCAGAAAACGCAATCCCAAAAACAGACTGACTACTACTTTGATCTTACTACTAAACTAAACGACTTTGTTGGTCCTTACTTCCCTTTACTTAGTTGTTGCTGGCTTTGCTTTCGTTCGCTTTCGGTTCGGTCCGCTCGGCTGGATGGACCGTTCGTTGGTCTCATTAGCTGGATGACGGAGGCGGGCGGGCGGCCCTCCTTGGCCGCTGCCTGCGATCGACGCTTCCACTAGTAGAGAGGGGCCGGGGGTAGGGGGGTCGTTGTCGCTCTGCCCGCAACCTTTGCCGCCCGGACCGGTCCACTGACGACCCCGGCCCCGGAGGGAGCCCCTTTATCGCTTCTCGGCCTCTTCTGGCTAAGATCAAAGTGTAGTATCTGTTCTTATCAGCTTAATATCTGATAGGTCCCTCGCATGGAGGGATCACGATATTAAACTGATTTTTGGAACTCGGTCAAGGGTTAGGAGCTTGCTCCCCCTTCTCCACGGGTTGGCCTGGTATTGCACTGCCTCCAGGAGTTAACAGCCCCGATTCTGACCCCAGCTCGCTCGGGAAAGAGTCAGAAAACGCAATCCCAAAAACAGACTGACTACTACTTTGATCTTACTACTAAACTAAACGACTTTGTTGGTCCTTACTTCCCTTTACTTAGTTGTTGCTGGCTTTGCTTTCGTTCGCTTTCGGTTCGGTCCGCTCGGCTGGATGGACCGTTCGTTGGTCTCATTAGCTGGATGACGGAGGCGGGCGGGCGGCCCTCCTTGGCCGCTGCCTGCGATCGACGCTTCCACTAGTAGAGAGGGGCCGGGGGTAGGGGGGTCGTTGTCGCTCTGCCCGCAACCTTTGCCGCCCGGACCGGTCCACTGACGACCCCGGCCCCGGAGGGAGCCCCTTTATCGCTTCTCGGCCTCTTCTGGCTAAGATCAAAGTGTAGTATCTGTTCTTATCAGCTTAATATCTGATAGGTCCCTCGCATGGAGGGATCACGATATTAAACTGATTTTTGGAACTCGGTCAAGGGTTAGGAGCTTGCTCCCCCTTCTCCACGGGTTGGCCTGGTATTGCACTGCCTCCAGGAGTTAACAGCCCCGATTCTGACCCCAGCTCGCTCGGGAAAGAGTCAGAAAACGCAATCCCAAAAACAGACTGACTACTACTTTGATCTTACTACTAAACTAAACGACTTTGTTGGTCCTTACTTCCCTTTACTTAGTTGTTGCTGGCTTTGCTTTCGTTCGCTTTCGGTTCGGTCCGCTCGGCTGGATGGACCGTTCGTTGGTCTCATTAGCTGGATGACGGAGGCGGGCGGGCGGCCCTCCTTGGCCGCTGCCTGCGATCGACGCTTCCACTAGTAGAGAGGGGCCGGGGGTAGGGGGGTCGTTGTCGCTCTGCCCGCAACCTTTGCCGCCCGGACCGGTCCACTGACGACCCCGGCCCCGGAGGGAGCCCCTTTATCGCTTCTCGGCCTCTTCTGGCTAAGATCAAAGTGTAGTATCTGTTCTTATCAGCTTAATATCTGATAGGTCCCTCGCATGGAGGGATCACGATATTAAACTGATTTTTGGAACTCGGTCAAGGGTTAGGAGCTTGCTCCCCCTTCTCCACGGGTTGGCCTGGTATTGCACTGCCTCCAGGAGTTAACAGCCCCGATTCTGACCCCAGCTCGCTCGGGAAAGAGTCAGAAAACGCAATCCCAAAAACAGACTGACTACTACTTTGATCTTACTACTAAACTAAACGACTTTGTTGGTCCTTACTTCCCTTTACTTAGTTGTTGCTGGCTTTGCTTTCGTTCGCTTTCGGTTCGGTCCGCTCGGCTGGATGGACCGTTCGTTGGTCTCATTAGCTGGATGACGGAGGCGGGCGGGCGGCCCTCCTTGGCCGCTGCCTGCGATCGACGCTTCCACTAGTAGAGAGGGGCCGGGGGTAGGGGGGTCGTTGTCGCTCTGCCCGCAACCTTTGCCGCCCGGACCGGTCCACTGACGACCCCGGCCCCGGAGGGAGCCCCTTTATCGCTTCTCGGCCTCTTCTGGCTAAGATCAAAGTGTAGTATCTGTTCTTATCAGCTTAATATCTGATAGGTCCCTCGCATGGAGGGATCACGATATTAAACTGATTTTTGGAACTCGGTCAAGGGTTAGGAGCTTGCTCCCCCTTCTCCACGGGTTGGCCTGGTATTGCACTGCCTCCAGGAGTTAACAGCCCCGATTCTGACCCCAGCTCGCTCGGGAAAGAGTCAGAAAACGCAATCCCAAAAACAGACTGACTACTACTTTGATCTTACTACTAAACTAAACGACTTTGTTGGTCCTTACTTCCCTTTACTTAGTTGTTGCTGGCTTTGCTTTCGTTCGCTTTCGGTTCGGTCCGCTCGGCTGGATGGACCGTTCGTTGGTCTCATTAGCTGGATGACGGAGGCGGGCGGGCGGCCCTCCTTGGCCGCTGCCTGCGATCGACGCTTCCACTAGTAGAGAGGGGCCGGGGGTAGGGGGGTCGTTGTCGCTCTGCCCGCAACCTTTGCCGCCCGGACCGGTCCACTGACGACCCCGGCCCCGGAGGGAGCCCCTTTATCGCTTCTCGGCCTCTTCTGGCTAAGATCAAAGTGTAGTATCTGTTCTTATCAGCTTAATATCTGATAGGTCCCTCGCATGGAGGGATCACGATATTAAACTGATTTTTGGAACTCGGTCAAGGGTTAGGAGCTTGCTCCCCCTTCTCCACGGGTTGGCCTGGTATTGCACTGCCTCCAGGAGTTAACAGCCCCGATTCTGACCCCAGCTCGCTCGGGAAAGAGTCAGAAAACGCAATCCCAAAAACAGACTGACTACTACTTTGATCTTACTACTAAACTAAACGACTTTGTTGGTCCTTACTTCCCTTTACTTAGTTGTTGCTGGCTTTGCTTTCGTTCGCTTTCGGTTCGGTCCGCTCGGCTGGATGGACCGTTCGTTGGTCTCATTAGCTGGATGACGGAGGCGGGCGGGCGGCCCTCCTTGGCCGCTGCCTGCGATCGACGCTTCCACTAGTAGAGAGGGGCCGGGGGTAGGGGGGTCGTTGTCGCTCTGCCCGCAACCTTTGCCGCCCGGACCGGTCCACTGACGACCCCGGCCCCGGAGGGAGCCCCTTTATCGCTTCTCGGCCTCTTCTGGCTAAGATCAAAGTGTAGTATCTGTTCTTATCAGCTTAATATCTGATAGGTCCCTCGCATGGAGGGATCACGATATTAAACTGATTTTTGGAACTCGGTCAAGGGTTAGGAGCTTGCTCCCCCTTCTCCACGGGTTGGCCTGGTATTGCACTGCCTCCAGGAGTTAACAGCCCCGATTCTGACCCCAGCTCGCTCGGGAAAGAGTCAGAAAACGCAATCCCAAAAACAGACTGACTACTACTTTGATCTTACTACTAAACTAAACGACTTTGTTGGTCCTTACTTCCCTTTACTTAGTTGTTGCTGGCTTTGCTTTCGTTCGCTTTCGGTTCGGTCCGCTCGGCTGGATGGACCGTTCGTTGGTCTCATTAGCTGGATGACGGAGGCGGGCGGGCGGCCCTCCTTGGCCGCTGCCTGCGATCGACGCTTCCACTAGTAGAGAGGGGCCGGGGGTAGGGGGGTCGTTGTCGCTCTGCCCGCAACCTTTGCCGCCCGGACCGGTCCACTGACGACCCCGGCCCCGGAGGGAGCCCCTTTATCGCTTCTCGGCCTCTTCTGGCTAAGATCAAAGTGTAGTATCTGTTCTTATCAGCTTAATATCTGATAGGTCCCTCGCATGGAGGGATCACGATATTAAACTGATTTTTGGAACTCGGTCAAGGGTTAGGAGCTTGCTCCCCCTTCTCCACGGGTTGGCCTGGTATTGCACTGCCTCCAGGAGTTAACAGCCCCGATTCTGACCCCAGCTCGCTCGGGAAAGAGTCAGAAAACGCAATCCCAAAAACAGACTGACTACTACTTTGATCTTACTACTAAACTAAACGACTTTGTTGGTCCTTACTTCCCTTTACTTAGTTGTTGCTGGCTTTGCTTTCGTTCGCTTTCGGTTCGGTCCGCTCGGCTGGATGGACCGTTCGTTGGTCTCATTAGCTGGATGACGGAGGCGGGCGGGCGGCCCTCCTTGGCCGCTGCCTGCGATCGACGCTTCCACTAGTAGAGAGGGGCCGGGGGTAGGGGGGTCGTTGTCGCTCTGCCCGCAACCTTTGCCGCCCGGACCGGTCCACTGACGACCCCGGCCCCGGAGGGAGCCCCTTTATCGCTTCTCGGCCTCTTCTGGCTAAGATCAAAGTGTAGTATCTGTTCTTATCAGCTTAATATCTGATAGGTCCCTCGCATGGAGGGATCACGATATTAAACTGATTTTTGGAACTCGGTCAAGGGTTAGGAGCTTGCTCCCCCTTCTCCACGGGTTGGCCTGGTATTGCACTGCCTCCAGGAGTTAACAGCCCCGATTCTGACCCCAGCTCGCTCGGGAAAGAGTCAGAAAACGCAATCCCAAAAACAGACTGACTACTACTTTGATCTTACTACTAAACTAAACGACTTTGTTGGTCCTTACTTCCCTTTACTTAGTTGTTGCTGGCTTTGCTTTCGTTCGCTTTCGGTTCGGTCCGCTCGGCTGGATGGACCGTTCGTTGGTCTCATTAGCTGGATGACGGAGGCGGGCGGGCGGCCCTCCTTGGCCGCTGCCTGCGATCGACGCTTCCACTAGTAGAGAGGGGCCGGGGGTAGGGGGGTCGTTGTCGCTCTGCCCGCAACCTTTGCCGCCCGGACCGGTCCACTGACGACCCCGGCCCCGGAGGGAGCCCCTTTATCGCTTCTCGGCCTCTTCTGGCTAAGATCAAAGTGTAGTATCTGTTCTTATCAGCTTAATATCTGATAGGTCCCTCGCATGGAGGGATCACGATATTAAACTGATTTTTGGAACTCGGTCAAGGGTTAGGAGCTTGCTCCCCCTTCTCCACGGGTTGGCCTGGTATTGCACTGCCTCCAGGAGTTAACAGCCCCGATTCTGACCCCAGCTCGCTCGGGAAAGAGTCAGAAAACGCAATCCCAAAAACAGACTGACTACTACTTTGATCTTACTACTAAACTAAACGACTTTGTTGGTCCTTACTTCCCTTTACTTAGTTGTTGCTGGCTTTGCTTTCGTTCGCTTTCGGTTCGGTCCGCTCGGCTGGATGGACCGTTCGTTGGTCTCATTAGCTGGATGACGGAGGCGGGCGGGCGGCCCTCCTTGGCCGCTGCCTGCGATCGACGCTTCCACTAGTAGAGAGGGGCCGGGGGTAGGGGGGTCGTTGTCGCTCTGCCCGCAACCTTTGCCGCCCGGACCGGTCCACTGACGACCCCGGCCCCGGAGGGAGCCCCTTTATCGCTTCTCGGCCTCTTCTGGCTAAGATCAAAGTGTAGTATCTGTTCTTATCAGCTTAATATCTGATAGGTCCCTCGCATGGAGGGATCACGATATTAAACTGATTTTTGGAACTCGGTCAAGGGTTAGGAGCTTGCTCCCCCTTCTCCACGGGTTGGCCTGGTATTGCACTGCCTCCAGGAGTTAACAGCCCCGATTCTGACCCCAGCTCGCTCGGGAAAGAGTCAGAAAACGCAATCCCAAAAACAGACTGACTACTACTTTGATCTTACTACTAAACTAAACGACTTTGTTGGTCCTTACTTCCCTTTACTTAGTTGTTGCTGGCTTTGCTTTCGTTCGCTTTCGGTTCGGTCCGCTCGGCTGGATGGACCGTTCGTTGGTCTCATTAGCTGGATGACGGAGGCGGGCGGGCGGCCCTCCTTGGCCGCTGCCTGCGATCGACGCTTCCACTAGTAGAGAGGGGCCGGGGGTAGGGGGGTCGTTGTCGCTCTGCCCGCAACCTTTGCCGCCCGGACCGGTCCACTGACGACCCCGGCCCCGGAGGGAGCCCCTTTATCGCTTCTCGGCCTCTTCTGGCTAAGATCAAAGTGTAGTATCTGTTCTTCAGTGCTTGCTCTGGTCTGCTATTAGTTGACGAGTTGGGAGCTTTTGGCCTTTGGTCAAAAGTCTTTTTTCTTTTTTTTGGCCTCTTTTGGCGTCTTGCTCTTGCGAGGACCAGCCCCTTCTTTGGGGATTGGACCTCCTTGAGAATTTGTTGAATTTTTGTTTTGTTTCTTGTTAACTGTTGTTTTCTATTTTTTTACAGATAGTCCGGGGTCTAGCTAGAGCTTAAGCAGCCGGCAGGGCCAAGGGATACCGACGTGCCTTTTTAGGCGAAGGTCCCTTGGTTTCCGAATCGGCGGGCACTAGTTGGGCTCCGGGCCTTCACTTAGATGGAGCAGGCCTCTGCTCCTGCCACCTTGGGGGACGCCCCAGGTGTAGTGTCCGAGACGGGTCGGGGGGGTGCCATCCCGCAAGGCACCCCCAGTTCGAGAAGGGTTCCCGGGGTCGCCACCCCAGAGGTCGGATCGAGAGCGGGGGTCGCTGCCCCCAGTCCAGTGGTCGAGACTACTGGAGTGAGTTCGGAAGGGTCGAGTTCGGTCGCGGGGGTCGCCGCCCCCAGTTCGAGACGCGTGTCGGGGGTTGCTGCCCGTAAAGGCAACCCCAGTTCGAGTGCAGCGGTCGCTAAGGCAGGCAGAATGATGGTCGCGGGGGGGGATGCCCCGTGGGGTACCCCCAATGAGGTGGGTCCTAGCGTTGCCATCATAGAAGTCCCCCCAACTGTAGCTATAGGCAGAGCAGGGGCTATGACAAGGGAGAAAGTGGCGGAGGCTTGGAGGAACTCCATGAGGGAGTCGAAAGGAGACGAGGAGGCTGCGACCTGGGAGGAGGCGCGGAAAAACCGTAGACGGCCGGTTAAGCGTTGGTGGGTCCCGGACGAGGGTCCCCCAACTGGAACGCAATCTGAGAGGAACAGCCCACAAAAGCCGTCGATGGAGGGCCTCAGAAAGGCAAAATCGGAGGAGGTAATAGTGGTGGATGGGTGCTCCCCGGGGTCAGGGAGGGCGTCAGCGACGGAAGCAGTACCAGCCAGTGCGGAGGATTGGCCAGCCCTCACCAAGGACGATTCCCCAATTCCGGCTGCACAAAGAGAGGTGACAACTGCATGGTCGGGCGCAAAGACAAGTACGGCGGTTCCAGGAGGCAAGAAGAAGACCCCCCAGTACTACAAAGACCTCCTGGAAAATAATTTTAAGGAATATGCGTCCGGCAGCGTGATGAAGATTGTTCCAGGGGTACAAGAGGCCATACAGGAGCGGTCGATCGCCTTCCTCACCTTCGACGAGAAGGGGAAGGGACTCACCAGGATCCCGCAGGAGAAGATGGCGGAAATATTGGGAGAGCTGCGGATTCCGGCCCAGTATATGGTTCGGCGTTTTTTTGCCATGTGGGATATCCTTTTGCCATCAAGGGAGGTTGCAGAGAGACTGTCAAAAGGGGATCTCACATGGAAAGGATTTCGACTGAGGCCGGAATACAAGTCTAAGAGAAGGGCAGCTGTTACGATAAAAGGGGTGCCCAGCTTCATCTCGGAGGACCAGCTGGGTGCCACGATGTCCCAATATGGAGAGGTTGAAAGTGTGCAGCCGGTGATTGGGCCCCGTGGAATAAGGATGGGGGAGATTAAGCTCGAGATGAGGGTCGATAGGAAGGAGGTAGAAAAGATCCCCTCCCAACTATCTTGCGAGGGTTGGACCATGCTAGTTCTGGTAGAAGGGAGGAGACCGCACTGCTGGTCCTGCCAAAAACCTGGCCATGTGTCCCGCTTCTGTCCCAAAAGGATAGAGGAAGAGAAGAAGAACAAGGGGCAGAAGCCGGCCGAAGAAAAGGCAGTTGAAAGGAACGAGGCCGACACCTGGAGCAAGGTGGTGTCCAGGAGGACCAAGAAAATAGCTGAGGTGTCCGCTCCCACAACAACACCCAGAGGAGCGGCGGTGTCGGCCAAACGGAAGCTCAGGGTCAGCTCCTCCGAATCAGAAGGAGAAGATGGAGGAGAATCCAAGAAGGATGCAAAAAGAGAAAAGACGGCAGAAGAAGACCCTGAGCATCCGCCAACAGCCCCCGATGAGGATGTCCAGGCCACCCCTCCCCTATTCAACACGCCTCCAGAGGAAAAGGAGCCGGGCGAAGCCCCTGAAACACCGATGGAGGCTGAGGAGCCAGTAAGAAAACTAACAGAGAAGCCGGCAGCCCCCAGAGAGGAGAAGACAAGGAAGTTTCCTTTCTGGCCGGGGGAAAGGATATGTGAAGTAAGGATGAGTGAGACGGTCAGCGACCTCAACGGAAGACAAAAAAAACATCTCAAGTCCCTCGAAAGCCTCTCAAAGGTGGACGAGAAGGAGGTCGCTGATCCCAGAAACTTCCCGGATGCTCCTCAGCTCATCACGTTCGTCCGGCCAAATAGGGGAGGGCGAGCGAAAGCCCTATGGAGGATGCTGGAGGCCAGCAAAACAGCGTTTAAGGGGCTGAAGATATTCGACGGGGAGCACCCATCACTAGGGCAAATAGCCAAGAAAAGTGAGGGGCGGGTCCCTATTTATGTTCACCCCTCCCTGTATAGGGCTCTAAAAATTACGTTTCCTCTGGACGTTGGGGGCCTGGCTAGAGACGGACGGCTTACGTCCGACCTGCTCTCGGGCAGTCTTGGCCAGGCCTTTGACGTCCTGTCCCCCGAGGACTTCAGACCCCTAGTTGACGAATTTTACTAGGTAGGGAAGCATGGCCACGGGCTTGAACCTGGCTAGTTTGAATGCGAGGGGCATGAGATCTCGAAGCAAAGCTGCTCGCGTGCTGAGGGATCTCGTGGCCCTTGAGGTAGATATAGCTGCGTTGCAGGAGACCCACTTTGTTGGGCCCGGGGATTGCAGTGTGCTGGTCAACGACTTTGACGTTTACTCAGCATACGGCAATCTCCGTAGCAGTGGGGTTTCTGTTCTAGTAAGTCGCACCCTGTCTGCGACGGTTACCGTTATCCACGCCGACGCTCATGGGAGGCTGGTCGTGGTCGATGTTGCCGTTAAAAGCGGCGTGTTCCGGATAGTGGCAGTTTATGCACCTAACATCCCCAGCGAGAGGGTTTCCTTTTTTCGGCGGGTGGAGGTGTTTCTCTCTTCGGGTCCGGAGCGGGTAGTCTTAATGGGGGACTGGAATGCCGTCCTGGACCCCAGCATAGATAAGGTCGGGGGGGTTAGAGGGTCGGGTTGGTGTGAAAGCAGCCTGTCTGACCTGATGGCCTCGTGCGATCTGGTCGA
The DNA here is from genome assembly GCF_053919585.1 of Euprymna scolopes. Lineage (NCBI taxonomy): Eukaryota > Metazoa > Mollusca > Cephalopoda > Sepiida > Sepiolidae > Euprymna > Euprymna scolopes. The sequence goes on from NW_027633424.1 coordinate 121,432, forward strand.
TAGGTTCCGTCTGGATCACCCCGGGAGGGAGATGTGGACGTGGCATACTAGTGCGGCCTCCAGTCCAAGTACATACTTGGACAGGATGTTAATTAGAAGGGGCGACGTAGATTTTCTATCTTGTCCCACGTTCCACTGGCTAGGTCATTCGGACCACAAACTCGTGTTGGCCCGTTTGAAGTTAGGTAATAGGCCTAGGTTGGCTGGCTACTGGAAGTTGAACGCCTCCTTGTTGGAGTCGGAAGACTTCCGGGAGCGGCTGACAACACTAATCCAGAGGGAGTTAGTGGGGGCGGTTACCGGGAGTAGCTGGTGGGTTAAGCTTAAGGTCACCATTAGGCGCTTTTGTGTCCACTATAGCCAAAGCCTCGCGTTAGTTAGGGCTCGGACCAAAAGGCACTTAGACGATAGACTGACCCGGGCGGTGGCAGGGGGGGATTCCCTAGAACTAGCTCTAGTAAAGGAGGACCTGAATCGCTTGGCTAGCGAGCGATACACAGGTCAGGTAGTTAGAGCTAGGTTAAAAAGAGTCTCCAACGAAGCCGCGAACGTTGACGCTGTTGAGCGTGGGGCTGCTTTAAGACGTGGCTCGGATGGGTACATTCGGGAAGTGAAAGACCTGGAAGGGCGCTCTCTCGTGTCGGCGCGGGAGATCTGCAACGGGTTTCGACAACATCTGGAGGAGCGATTCACCCAACTACCCAGACTCCGCGGCCAGGAGTTTGGCGGCTATTTGGCTGGCTCGCCCCGCCTTACTGCGGACCGAGCGGCTAGCTGCGAGGGGATGGTTACGGAGCGTGAGGTCATTACTGCGTTGAAGCAGGTAGGCCTCAACAAATCTCCGGGACTTGATGGTTTGCCCTATGAATTGTTCTTGAGGCTGTCGCCCATGTTTGTGCCCCTTCTGACGGGCGTGTTTAACCACTGGTTTGTCACGGGCTCGATCCCGAGACAGGTAACCAAAGGAGTGGTCACGCTTCTGAAGAAGGGGAACCAACCTGGAGGGGGGAATCTAGACGATTACAGGCCGATCACTCTGCTTAACGCAGACGTGAAGATTTTGGCTCGTGTTCTCGCAAACCGGATGCAGGTTGTTATCGGTGACTTGATCGAACCGGATCAGAATTACGCTGTGAAGGGTCGATCAATTCAGAACAACTTGCACCTGGTGCGCTTGATCTTAGAGGGTTTAGAAGACGACACGGAAGCCGCGCTGATCAATTTGGATCAGTCCAAGGCGTTCGATAGGGTGGACCATGGGTTCCTGAGGTCTGTTGTGGAAACCGCCGGCTTTGGTCCGGACTTCCGCAAGTGGGTCTCTGCTCTGTATCGTGATCCCGCGGTAGTGGTGCAAGTCAACGGTAGGTTGTCGGAGTCCTTTGGGGTCTCTCGGTCGGTGCGGCAGGGCTGTCCGCTGTCGCCTCTGCTCTATGTCCTGGCGTTGGAGCCCTTCCTTCGCAAATTAAGGGACGAGGCGGCGAGACCAGTCCTACGCGGCATTGCTCTACCTGGCGGCCGATTTGCCAGGGTGTCCGCGTACGCTGATGACGTCACCGTTTTCGCAGCTTGTCGTAACGACATCGAAGCGGTGATAGAGGCGATCGCTGAGTACGAAGTTGTTACAGGGGCCGTGATCAATCGCAGCAAGTCCGTCGGCCTGCGGTTGAGCGCCTGGACCGGGGTAAACTCGCTTCCAGGTGCGTTCGGCTGGACTGATGGCCCGGTTAAGATCCTCGGCGTGTGGTTCGGGCCGGATCTCCAGTTGGACAAGAATTGGTCGGAGGTACAGACGAAGGTCGAATCGTCGGTCGTGTCTTGGATTCGAAGGAGGTTGTCCTTGAAGGGTCGTGCGGAGGCATGCGCCACTTACGTGTTTCCGCTGATCCTTTACCGTTTATCTGTTCTTCCCCTGCCTGCGGACCGCTGTAAGGCTTTAGAGCGCCTCCTTTTTAAACTGCTGTGGAAAGGAGGAAAGCCGTATGTCCGTAGACAGGTCTGTACGCAGAAACTTGGCGAGGGAGGCTTGGGAATGCCGGACTTGAAAAGTCACAAGCATGCTGAAAGACTGGCGTTCCTGAGTCGTACACTGTTAGAGGAGACGCACTGGGTACCAGCGGTGGAACAGGCTTTTCCGCAGCTCGTATCCGCCCCTGCCGCTGAAGGTCGCAGAAGACCAGCAGGGGATTCGCGTTTCTTCACCGAGTGCCGGGCTGCCCTTAGGGCGTTGCCGGGGTCCAGTGACCTTGCGCGGTCTAGGAGGAGGCTGTATCGGGATCTAGTGGTGGGGACCGCTAACGATCCGCTGGTGGAGCGGCTACATCTGTCGGGGGAGGAGGTTCTCTCGCTGTGGAGTTGGGCGCCTGCCAGCAGTCATTTAAATAATTCAGAATTTTCAGTAACGTGGAGACTGGTCCGGGACGCGTTGCCACTTTTCGACCGACTTGCCAGGGATTGCCGGGATAGAGAATTTTATTATCCCCCGTGCCCCCGCTGCAATGACGAGGAGGAGGACGAGACGAGGGAACACGCGTTCTTTCTTTGCAGCGGGGTGCGGAGTCTCTGGAGGTATGTCGAAGAGGTAACGGCTCGCATCGACCCCGAGCGGTCGGTGCCACTTGATTTAGCGTATGTGGTCGATAATGTGGACCCGCCGTTTTCTAGGGAGAAACGGTTGGTGTTTCTAGCGATACTAGCCGTAGCTAGGTTAGTGACGTGGGTTTCACGTCTAGACATCGTCTATGAGGGGCAGTCTGTTTCCGATCGGGATCTGGTCGTTCGTTTTAAGCACCAACTTAAAACGAAAATCAGATGCGATTGGGAAAGGTTGCCCCGCATCGACTTTGATAGAAGATGGGTGCACAACACTAGTTTGTGCATCCGACGAGGAGCCAGGTTCGAGTTCGTGCTTCCCCCTGGTTAGAATTGGTCCTAGGGTGCTGGGGTTGGTGTTTTCTATACTCGGAACCCACCCCAATGTATTTGTTAAACAAGAGTTTACTCTTGTCCATGGGTAGAAGCTAGGGTTAGTTAGGAGATGGTAACCACTTCGAGTGGAAGATGAGTATCTTTATTAGGGCCTAGACTAGGGATGTATGTGTGTCGATCCGGTCCCTGATTTATTTTTATTCGGCACTAGGAGAGCTTCCAAAGATGCCCACTCCCACTTGTTTGTTTTGTCCCCGGCCTTTGTTGCCCCTTATGCATTTTTATCTTGGAAGACGCCGTCCATTCCCGACGAACCCCCTCCACAAGTTATTTTTTTTCACCAGCAGTTTTTGCTGTCCTGTAGATCCTCCATTCCCCACTAGGGAGCGACCTGCTTGCTTTCACCTTTCCCTTCGGGGAGGGGACCGGAAGACAGTGGGCGTTCCACTAACGAGTAGAGAGTAGGATGGGAGGGTCCCTTACTAATCCGCCCCCATAGGCATTTTGTTAAGTTGTTTTCTTTTTCTTTCTTTTTGGGTGTATTTTAGCTTGCCCCCCTCCCCTTCATCTCACCCCCATTTATTTAAAAAAAAAAAAAAAAAAAAAAAAAAAAAAAAAAAAAAAAAAAAAAAATACTTTTGTTTGTACATATATTTTTGTTTTGTTTATGTAAATACACTTTTTTATTATTACAGAATGCATGAAGGTCGCCTGCCATCCCGTTAAGCTGGGGAGAATTAGTTTTGTTTTAAATAGGTCCTGGTAAGAATGTAAGGCGAATTGTAGAATGATAGTTCTCTAGTGTAGTCTTTTAATAAAGAACTTGTCTTTCAGTACAAGTCTAGCGTTAGCTTTAGTCAAGACCCGATTTCTTTTTTCCCCACACCCCCCCCCCCTACTTGGCCCTGGTGCCTAAGTTGTTACGGACCCCAAATAAGGCCTTGGCAGTAGATAATGCCAAGGTCGGGGCCGTAACGACTAAATAAATTCTCGGCCTCTTCTGGCTAAGATCAAAGTGTAGTATCTGTTCTTATCAGCTTAATATCTGATAGGTCCCTCGCATGGAGGGATCACGATATTAAACTGATTTTTGGAACTCGGTCAAGGGTTAGGAGCTTGCTCCCCCTTCTCCACGGGTTGGCCTGGTATTGCACTGCCTCCAGGAGTTAACAGCCCCGATTCTGACCCCAGCTCGCTCGGGAAAGAGTCAGAAAACGCAATCCCAAAAACAGACTGACTACTACTTTGATCTTACTACTAAACTAAACGACTTTGTTGGTCCTTACTTCCCTTTACTTAGTTGTTGCTGGCTTTGCTTTCGTTCGCTTTCGGTTCGGTCCGCTCGGCTGGATGGACCGTTCGTTGGTCTCATTAGCTGGATGACGGAGGCGGGCGGGCGGCCCTCCTTGGCCGCTGCCTGCGATCGACGCTTCCACTAGTAGAGAGGGGCCGGGGGTAGGGGGGTCGTTGTCGCTCTGCCCGCAACCTTTGCCGCCCGGACCGGTCCACTGACGACCCCGGCCCCGGAGGGAGCCCCTTTATCGCTTCTCGGCCTCTTCTGGCTAAGATCAAAGTGTAGTATCTGTTCTTATCAGCTTAATATCTGATAGGTCCCTCGCATGGAGGGATCACGATATTAAACTGATTTTTGGAACTCGGTCAAGGGTTAGGAGCTTGCTCCCCCTTCTCCACGGGTTGGCCTGGTATTGCACTGCCTCCAGGAGTTAACAGCCCCGATTCTGACCCCAGCTCGCTCGGGAAAGAGTCAGAAAACGCAATCCCAAAAACAGACTGACTACTACTTTGATCTTACTACTAAACTAAACGACTTTGTTGGTCCTTACTTCCCTTTACTTAGTTGTTGCTGGCTTTGCTTTCGTTCGCTTTCGGTTCGGTCCGCTCGGCTGGATGGACCGTTCGTTGGTCTCATTAGCTGGATGACGGAGGCGGGCGGGCGGCCCTCCTTGGCCGCTGCCTGCGATCGACGCTTCCACTAGTAGAGAGGGGCCGGGGGTAGGGGGGTCGTTGTCGCTCTGCCCGCAACCTTTGCCGCCCGGACCGGTCCACTGACGACCCCGGCCCCGGAGGGAGCCCCTTTATCGCTTCTCGGCCTCTTCTGGCTAAGATCAAAGTGTAGTATCTGTTCTTATCAGCTTAATATCTGATAGGTCCCTCGCATGGAGGGATCACGATATTAAACTGATTTTTGGAACTCGGTCAAGGGTTAGGAGCTTGCTCCCCCTTCTCCACGGGTTGGCCTGGTATTGCACTGCCTCCAGGAGTTAACAGCCCCGATTCTGACCCCAGCTCGCTCGGGAAAGAGTCAGAAAACGCAATCCCAAAAACAGACTGACTACTACTTTGATCTTACTACTAAACTAAACGACTTTGTTGGTCCTTACTTCCCTTTACTTAGTTGTTGCTGGCTTTGCTTTCGTTCGCTTTCGGTTCGGTCCGCTCGGCTGGATGGACCGTTCGTTGGTCTCATTAGCTGGATGACGGAGGCGGGCGGGCGGCCCTCCTTGGCCGCTGCCTGCGATCGACGCTTCCACTAGTAGAGAGGGGCCGGGGGTAGGGGGGTCGTTGTCGCTCTGCCCGCAACCTTTGCCGCCCGGACCGGTCCACTGACGACCCCGGCCCCGGAGGGAGCCCCTTTATCGCTTCTCGGCCTCTTCTGGCTAAGATCAAAGTGTAGTATCTGTTCTTATCAGCTTAATATCTGATAGGTCCCTCGCATGGAGGGATCACGATATTAAACTGATTTTTGGAACTCGGTCAAGGGTTAGGAGCTTGCTCCCCCTTCTCCACGGGTTGGCCTGGTATTGCACTGCCTCCAGGAGTTAACAGCCCCGATTCTGACCCCAGCTCGCTCGGGAAAGAGTCAGAAAACGCAATCCCAAAAACAGACTGACTACTACTTTGATCTTACTACTAAACTAAACGACTTTGTTGGTCCTTACTTCCCTTTACTTAGTTGTTGCTGGCTTTGCTTTCGTTCGCTTTCGGTTCGGTCCGCTCGGCTGGATGGACCGTTCGTTGGTCTCATTAGCTGGATGACGGAGGCGGGCGGGCGGCCCTCCTTGGCCGCTGCCTGCGATCGACGCTTCCACTAGTAGAGAGGGGCCGGGGGTAGGGGGGTCGTTGTCGCTCTGCCCGCAACCTTTGCCGCCCGGACCGGTCCACTGACGACCCCGGCCCCGGAGGGAGCCCCTTTATCGCTTCTCGGCCTCTTCTGGCTAAGATCAAAGTGTAGTATCTGTTCTTATCAGCTTAATATCTGATAGGTCCCTCGCATGGAGGGATCACGATATTAAACTGATTTTTGGAACTCGGTCAAGGGTTAGGAGCTTGCTCCCCCTTCTCCACGGGTTGGCCTGGTATTGCACTGCCTCCAGGAGTTAACAGCCCCGATTCTGACCCCAGCTCGCTCGGGAAAGAGTCAGAAAACGCAATCCCAAAAACAGACTGACTACTACTTTGATCTTACTACTAAACTAAACGACTTTGTTGGTCCTTACTTCCCTTTACTTAGTTGTTGCTGGCTTTGCTTTCGTTCGCTTTCGGTTCGGTCCGCTCGGCTGGATGGACCGTTCGTTGGTCTCATTAGCTGGATGACGGAGGCGGGCGGGCGGCCCTCCTTGGCCGCTGCCTGCGATCGACGCTTCCACTAGTAGAGAGGGGCCGGGGGTAGGGGGGTCGTTGTCGCTCTGCCCGCAACCTTTGCCGCCCGGACCGGTCCACTGACGACCCCGGCCCCGGAGGGAGCCCCTTTATCGCTTCTCGGCCTCTTCTGGCTAAGATCAAAGTGTAGTATCTGTTCTTATCAGCTTAATATCTGATAGGTCCCTCGCATGGAGGGATCACGATATTAAACTGATTTTTGGAACTCGGTCAAGGGTTAGGAGCTTGCTCCCCCTTCTCCACGGGTTGGCCTGGTATTGCACTGCCTCCAGGAGTTAACAGCCCCGATTCTGACCCCAGCTCGCTCGGGAAAGAGTCAGAAAACGCAATCCCAAAAACAGACTGACTACTACTTTGATCTTACTACTAAACTAAACGACTTTGTTGGTCCTTACTTCCCTTTACTTAGTTGTTGCTGGCTTTGCTTTCGTTCGCTTTCGGTTCGGTCCGCTCGGCTGGATGGACCGTTCGTTGGTCTCATTAGCTGGATGACGGAGGCGGGCGGGCGGCCCTCCTTGGCCGCTGCCTGCGATCGACGCTTCCACTAGTAGAGAGGGGCCGGGGGTAGGGGGGTCGTTGTCGCTCTGCCCGCAACCTTTGCCGCCCGGACCGGTCCACTGACGACCCCGGCCCCGGAGGGAGCCCCTTTATCGCTTCTCGGCCTCTTCTGGCTAAGATCAAAGTGTAGTATCTGTTCTTATCAGCTTAATATCTGATAGGTCCCTCGCATGGAGGGATCACGATATTAAACTGATTTTTGGAACTCGGTCAAGGGTTAGGAGCTTGCTCCCCCTTCTCCACGGGTTGGCCTGGTATTGCACTGCCTCCAGGAGTTAACAGCCCCGATTCTGACCCCAGCTCGCTCGGGAAAGAGTCAGAAAACGCAATCCCAAAAACAGACTGACTACTACTTTGATCTTACTACTAAACTAAACGACTTTGTTGGTCCTTACTTCCCTTTACTTAGTTGTTGCTGGCTTTGCTTTCGTTCGCTTTCGGTTCGGTCCGCTCGGCTGGATGGACCGTTCGTTGGTCTCATTAGCTGGATGACGGAGGCGGGCGGGCGGCCCTCCTTGGCCGCTGCCTGCGATCGACGCTTCCACTAGTAGAGAGGGGCCGGGGGTAGGGGGGTCGTTGTCGCTCTGCCCGCAACCTTTGCCGCCCGGACCGGTCCACTGACGACCCCGGCCCCGGAGGGAGCCCCTTTATCGCTTCTCGGCCTCTTCTGGCTAAGATCAAAGTGTAGTATCTGTTCTTATCAGCTTAATATCTGATAGGTCCCTCGCATGGAGGGATCACGATATTAAACTGATTTTTGGAACTCGGTCAAGGGTTAGGAGCTTGCTCCCCCTTCTCCACGGGTTGGCCTGGTATTGCACTGCCTCCAGGAGTTAACAGCCCCGATTCTGACCCCAGCTCGCTCGGGAAAGAGTCAGAAAACGCAATCCCAAAAACAGACTGACTACTACTTTGATCTTACTACTAAACTAAACGACTTTGTTGGTCCTTACTTCCCTTTACTTAGTTGTTGCTGGCTTTGCTTTCGTTCGCTTTCGGTTCGGTCCGCTCGGCTGGATGGACCGTTCGTTGGTCTCATTAGCTGGATGACGGAGGCGGGCGGGCGGCCCTCCTTGGCCGCTGCCTGCGATCGACGCTTCCACTAGTAGAGAGGGGCCGGGGGTAGGGGGGTCGTTGTCGCTCTGCCCGCAACCTTTGCCGCCCGGACCGGTCCACTGACGACCCCGGCCCCGGAGGGAGCCCCTTTATCGCTTCTCGGCCTCTTCTGGCTAAGATCAAAGTGTAGTATCTGTTCTTATCAGCTTAATATCTGATAGGTCCCTCGCATGGAGGGATCACGATATTAAACTGATTTTTGGAACTCGGTCAAGGGTTAGGAGCTTGCTCCCCCTTCTCCACGGGTTGGCCTGGTATTGCACTGCCTCCAGGAGTTAACAGCCCCGATTCTGACCCCAGCTCGCTCGGGAAAGAGTCAGAAAACGCAATCCCAAAAACAGACTGACTACTACTTTGATCTTACTACTAAACTAAACGACTTTGTTGGTCCTTACTTCCCTTTACTTAGTTGTTGCTGGCTTTGCTTTCGTTCGCTTTCGGTTCGGTCCGCTCGGCTGGATGGACCGTTCGTTGGTCTCATTAGCTGGATGACGGAGGCGGGCGGGCGGCCCTCCTTGGCCGCTGCCTGCGATCGACGCTTCCACTAGTAGAGAGGGGCCGGGGGTAGGGGGGTCGTTGTCGCTCTGCCCGCAACCTTTGCCGCCCGGACCGGTCCACTGACGACCCCGGCCCCGGAGGGAGCCCCTTTATCGCTTCTCGGCCTCTTCTGGCTAAGATCAAAGTGTAGTATCTGTTCTTATCAGCTTAATATCTGATAGGTCCCTCGCATGGAGGGATCACGATATTAAACTGATTTTTGGAACTCGGTCAAGGGTTAGGAGCTTGCTCCCCCTTCTCCACGGGTTGGCCTGGTATTGCACTGCCTCCAGGAGTTAACAGCCCCGATTCTGACCCCAGCTCGCTCGGGAAAGAGTCAGAAAACGCAATCCCAAAAACAGACTGACTACTACTTTGATCTTACTACTAAACTAAACGACTTTGTTGGTCCTTACTTCCCTTTACTTAGTTGTTGCTGGCTTTGCTTTCGTTCGCTTTCGGTTCGGTCCGCTCGGCTGGATGGACCGTTCGTTGGTCTCATTAGCTGGATGACGGAGGCGGGCGGGCGGCCCTCCTTGGCCGCTGCCTGCGATCGACGCTTCCACTAGTAGAGAGGGGCCGGGGGTAGGGGGGTCGTTGTCGCTCTGCCCGCAACCTTTGCCGCCCGGACCGGTCCACTGACGACCCCGGCCCCGGAGGGAGCCCCTTTATCGCTTCTCGGCCTCTTCTGGCTAAGATCAAAGTGTAGTATCTGTTCTTATCAGCTTAATATCTGATAGGTCCCTCGCATGGAGGGATCACGATATTAAACTGATTTTTGGAACTCGGTCAAGGGTTAGGAGCTTGCTCCCCCTTCTCCACGGGTTGGCCTGGTATTGCACTGCCTCCAGGAGTTAACAGCCCCGATTCTGACCCCAGCTCGCTCGGGAAAGAGTCAGAAAACGCAATCCCAAAAACAGACTGACTACTACTTTGATCTTACTACTAAACTAAACGACTTTGTTGGTCCTTACTTCCCTTTACTTAGTTGTTGCTGGCTTTGCTTTCGTTCGCTTTCGGTTCGGTCCGCTCGGCTGGATGGACCGTTCGTTGGTCTCATTAGCTGGATGACGGAGGCGGGCGGGCGGCCCTCCTTGGCCGCTGCCTGCGATCGACGCTTCCACTAGTAGAGAGGGGCCGGGGGTAGGGGGGTCGTTGTCGCTCTGCCCGCAACCTTTGCCGCCCGGACCGGTCCACTGACGACCCCGGCCCCGGAGGGAGCCCCTTTATCGCTTCTCGGCCTCTTCTGGCTAAGATCAAAGTGTAGTATCTGTTCTTATCAGCTTAATATCTGATAGGTCCCTCGCATGGAGGGATCACGATATTAAACTGATTTTTGGAACTCGGTCAAGGGTTAGGAGCTTGCTCCCCCTTCTCCACGGGTTGGCCTGGTATTGCACTGCCTCCAGGAGTTAACAGCCCCGATTCTGACCCCAGCTCGCTCGGGAAAGAGTCAGAAAACGCAATCCCAAAAACAGACTGACTACTACTTTGATCTTACTACTAAACTAAACGACTTTGTTGGTCCTTACTTCCCTTTACTTAGTTGTTGCTGGCTTTGCTTTCGTTCGCTTTCGGTTCGGTCCGCTCGGCTGGATGGACCGTTCGTTGGTCTCATTAGCTGGATGACGGAGGCGGGCGGGCGGCCCTCCTTGGCCGCTGCCTGCGATCGACGCTTCCACTAGTAGAGAGGGGCCGGGGGTAGGGGGGTCGTTGTCGCTCTGCCCGCAACCTTTGCCGCCCGGACCGGTCCACTGACGACCCCGGCCCCGGAGGGAGCCCCTTTATCGCTTCTCGGCCTCTTCTGGCTAAGATCAAAGTGTAGTATCTGTTCTTATCAGCTTAATATCTGATAGGTCCCTCGCATGGAGGGATCACGATATTAAACTGATTTTTGGAACTCGGTCAAGGGTTAGGAGCTTGCTCCCCCTTCTCCACGGGTTGGCCTGGTATTGCACTGCCTCCAGGAGTTAACAGCCCCGATTCTGACCCCAGCTCGCTCGGGAAAGAGTCAGAAAACGCAATCCCAAAAACAGACTGACTACTACTTTGATCTTACTACTAAACTAAACGACTTTGTTGGTCCTTACTTCCCTTTACTTAGTTGTTGCTGGCTTTGCTTTCGTTCGCTTTCGGTTCGGTCCGCTCGGCTGGATGGACCGTTCGTTGGTCTCATTAGCTGGATGACGGAGGCGGGCGGGCGGCCCTCCTTGGCCGCTGCCTGCGATCGACGCTTCCACTAGTAGAGAGGGGCCGGGGGTAGGGGGGTCGTTGTCGCTCTGCCCGCAACCTTTGCCGCCCGGACCGGTCCACTGACGACCCCGGCCCCGGAGGGAGCCCCTTTATCGCTTCTCGGCCTCTTCTGGCTAAGATCAAAGTGTAGTATCTGTTCTTATCAGCTTAATATCTGATAGGTCCCTCGCATGGAGGGATCACGATATTAAACTGATTTTTGGAACTCGGTCAAGGGTTAGGAGCTTGCTCCCCCTTCTCCACGGGTTGGCCTGGTATTGCACTGCCTCCAGGAGTTAACAGCCCCGATTCTGACCCCAGCTCGCTCGGGAAAGAGTCAGAAAACGCAATCCCAAAAACAGACTGACTACTACTTTGATCTTACTACTAAACTAAACGACTTTGTTGGTCCTTACTTCCCTTTACTTAGTTGTTGCTGGCTTTGCTTTCGTTCGCTTTCGGTTCGGTCCGCTCGGCTGGATGGACCGTTCGTTGGTCTCATTAGCTGGATGACGGAGGCGGGCGGGCGGCCCTCCTTGGCCGCTGCCTGCGATCGACGCTTCCACTAGTAGAGAGGGGCCGGGGGTAGGGGGGTCGTTGTCGCTCTGCCCGCAACCTTTGCCGCCCGGACCGGTCCACTGACGACCCCGGCCCCGGAGGGAGCCCCTTTATCGCTTCTCGGCCTCTTCTGGCTAAGATCAAAGTGTAGTATCTGTTCTTATCAGCTTAATATCTGATAGGTCCCTCGCATGGAGGGATCACGATATTAAACTGATTTTTGGAACTCGGTCAAGGGTTAGGAGCTTGCTCCCCCTTCTCCACGGGTTGGCCTGGTATTGCACTGCCTCCAGGAGTTAACAGCCCCGATTCTGACCCCAGCTCGCTCGGGAAAGAGTCAGAAAACGCAATCCCAAAAACAGACTGACTACTACTTTGATCTTACTACTAAACTAAACGACTTTGTTGGTCCTTACTTCCCTTTACTTAGTTGTTGCTGGCTTTGCTTTCGTTCGCTTTCGGTTCGGTCCGCTCGGCTGGATGGACCGTTCGTTGGTCTCATTAGCTGGATGACGGAGGCGGGCGGGCGGCCCTCCTTGGCCGCTGCCTGCGATCGACGCTTCCACTAGTAGAGAGGGGCCGGGGGTAGGGGGGTCGTTGTCGCTCTGCCCGCAACCTTTGCCGCCCGGACCGGTCCACTGACGACCCCGGCCCCGGAGGGAGCCCCTTTATCGCTTCTCGGCCTCTTCTGGCTAAGATCAAAGTGTAGTATCTGTTCTTATCAGCTTAATATCTGATAGGTCCCTCGCATGGAGGGATCACGATATTAAACTGATTTTTGGAACTCGGTCAAGGGTTAGGAGCTTGCTCCCCCTTCTCCACGGGTTGGCCTGGTATTGCACTGCCTCCAGGAGTTAACAGCCCCGATTCTGACCCCAGCTCGCTCGGGAAAGAGTCAGAAAACGCAATCCCAAAAACAGACTGACTACTACTTTGATCTTACTACTAAACTAAACGACTTTGTTGGTCCTTACTTCCCTTTACTTAGTTGTTGCTGGCTTTGCTTTCGTTCGCTTTCGGTTCGGTCCGCTCGGCTGGATGGACCGTTCGTTGGTCTCATTAGCTGGATGACGGAGGCGGGCGGGCGGCCCTCCTTGGCCGCTGCCTGCGATCGACGCTTCCACTAGTAGAGAGGGGCCGGGGGTAGGGGGGTCGTTGTCGCTCTGCCCGCAACCTTTGCCGCCCGGACCGGTCCACTGACGACCCCGGCCCCGGAGGGAGCCCCTTTATCGCTTCTCGGCCTCTTCTGGCTAAGATCAAAGTGTAGTATCTGTTCTTCAGCATACAAAGCTTCTGCTCTTAGAAGGGATCCACCACCGGGCTCTCGGGCTAGGTTTAAGGTGTTCATTTACTAACCTTCGTTTGCAAGGACCAGACCCCCTCCTTTGGGGAGTCAGGACCTGAAGGACCGACTCCACATTTGTGGGAGCTAGGACCCGAAAACCGATCCCCTCTTTTGGGAGACTGGAATTTCGGGACCAGCACCACTAAGCTGGTAGTTGTGACCTGCTTTTGTTGGTTTTTTGTTTTTTGTTATTGTTTTTTCTTCGTTTTGGTCTCACCTCTCGAGACCGAGATGGTCTAATTTCTCCACCCTTAATTGCCTGAGCAGCACTCTGACCTGCCAGGCCAAAACTTTGTCTATCCTTTCGCTGCTCTCCCAGAGGATTGAGCAGACAGGGTTCCCTTTATCGCTTCTGTTTGGGTAGCTAAGTGGGCAGGGGGACGTGGGGTAGGGTGGGTGCTTCGTCTCGGCTCCCCTCAGTGGGCGGAGATGCCTATCCCCTCTCGCTCTTAATTGCGACGCGGCGCCCTGTTCCGCTAGCACCCACTGCGTCTTCCTTCTCTGCTCTCCCCCCTCGCGGGGGGATTCGAGCTGCTAACCAGGCATCCCCGTGAGGGGAGGCCGAAACTCTATTTTCTTCAAGAGCCCGCCCCTTCTAAACCCCCCCCCCTTAGTTCTTCCTTCCCCCCCGTCCCTCCTTTTTTCTTTTCTCCCCACCCACGCTACACTTTGTTCGACGTCACGGGGTCAGCGAACTTTTAGTAGACCACGAGATGCCGTCCAAAAAAGGGGCAAAAGAAAGCGCCACTCCCCAGGAGGGTTCCCCTCCGAGGGGAGCAAAATGTGCCAAAAAGGCTACAAATGACGATGAGAGGGGAGAGAAGCAGCCCGCTGCTCCCCTAGATGTAGCTGAGCAACTGGGGTCACCAAACCCACCCCATGCTCCCCAAGAGGTCAGCACCCCCAAAAGCGGAGCCGACCAAACCCCAGCAATGGCAGATCCTCAAGAGACTCCAGGTGCCCAGTCGATAGAGAGGATTCCGGAGGAGGAACCAGCCATGAAAACCAAGAAGGAGGGGACACCAAATGTCCCACTCCTCCCCGCTTCTGATAAGCCAAAGAAGGGGGATGTACCCGAGGCGGACGGGGCAACCAATAGAGATGCCGAGCGAATCAAAGAGACGCTAGCATCTCTAGAAAGACTCCTGGGGCCCCCTCCAAGTTGGAAGGATCCAGCAACTGTCGCAGGCAACAGCCCGCCGAAAGCTGACCCACCTAGGGTAGAGGCGGCAAAAGGAAAATCTGCCGGCTCAACCGGGAACAAACCTCGGACCACAAAAGAGACGCCAGCGGAAGGGGAGACAACTCAAGAGGCAGGAGAGGAATGGCCTGCCTTACCTCCTGCCAAAGGCTCCCCCAAGGTTTTAACGGTGGAACCCAAAGATGGGGCAACAACAACAACAGCCGCTAAGGTTAAGGTGCCACCCACCAAGGAGTGCCCCAACAACAACAAGAATAGCAACCAGGAGGCAACCCAAGCCTGGGGCCCACAAAAACAACTGTCTCCACAGGAATACAGGGAGCTGTTTGAATCTACATTCAAGCAGTACACTGATGGAAATGTAATTCTGCCTCTTCCTGGAGCTGTGGAGGAACTGGAGCAGCGGGTCTTGTCCTTCATCACGACCGACACCCGTAGCAGAAGCCTGACAGGAGTGCCGAAGGAAACTATGGCGCAGCTGCTCCAGGACCTAAATGTGCCGGCGAGCTACATATGTCGTTGTAGCTACGCCAAGTGGGAAGTCCTGCTGCCCGATAAGGAGGATGCTGAGAAACTTTCCAGGAACAACCTGACGTGGAAGCACCTCTCCATGAAGCCGGAGTATCAGGGAAGAAGGAGGACAACGGTGTCGATACTGGGTGTTCCCTGTTACTTGGGCTCGCGTCAACTTGGTGCGGTGCTCAGCCAGTATGGAGAGGTAGAGTCGGTGTGTCCGGTTAGAGGCCCGCGGAACCTCATGACGGGAGATTATAAGCTGGTCATGAGAGTCGACAGGAGCGGATTCAACAAAATTCCGGCGGTGCTTAAGTACCGAGAATGGACAATGTCGGTGATAGTAGAGGGGAGGAAGCCACATTGCTGGCATTGTCAAAAGCAAGGACATATGTCCAAGGACTGTCCCACAAGACCAGCGGCTAAGGCACCAACCAAGCCGGCAGAGACCAAGTCAACCACATCTGCTCCGGCGAACCAAGGGAACGACGACGGCTGGAGCAAGGTCGTCCGAAAAAACCGACCAGGACAACAACAGACAAACAGCAGACCTCAGAACATCAACACCAACAACATCAGCAAAGACAATGCAAAACCCACTAAGGACAATACAAACAATTTAAAAAACATTGCAGTCAACACAAACAAAAACACACCGGTCACCACAAACAAAGACACCACAAACACAGATAACTCAAACAAGAACACCACAATCACCACAAGTAAAAACACCACAAACACAGACAACTCAAACAAGAACACCACAATCACCACAAGTAAAAACACCACAAACACAGACAACTCAAACAAGAACACCACAATCACCACAAATAAAAACACCACAAACACAGACAACTCAAACAAGAACACCACAATCACCACCAATAAAAACACCACAAACACAGACAACTCAAACAAGAACACCACAATCACCACAAATAAAAACACCACAAACACAGACAACTCAAACAAGAACACCACAATCACCACAAATGAAAACACCACAAACACAGACAACTCAAACAAGAACACCACAATCACCACAAATGAAAACACCACAAACACAGACAACTCAAACAAGAACACCACAATCACCACAAGTAAAAACACCACAAACACAGACAACGAAAGCAAAAACACAGAACAGGCAGACTCCAGGTCTACGGATAACGGAGGTCAAGAACCGTCCCCGGAAAAAATGGAGACGGTGACTTCCAGTAAAAGGAAGCTTCCTTTCTCCCCAACAGAATCGGAGGAGGAAGCGGGCTCGGAGGAGATTGTCAGGGAGCCCGAGGAAACAGGAGTAAAGAGAAAGGGGAGAAGGAGGAACAAAAGAAAGAGGGAAACCACTCCAACGGGGGATGTTACCAACAACGAAATGGCTCCACCGGAGGAGGGGAACAACATCACCAACGACACGCAGGCGGAACAAGCCGTAGCCCCTCTAAACGCTTCTCCACAAACCCCCCTTTCTTCCGCGGCTCCTGAAGACAAAGCGGACCAGAAGGAGAGCATACCTGTCAGGACGGAACGCACGAAAAAGCTTCCGTTCCTGCCAGGAAGCAAAATATGTGAAGTTGGCCCTACGCAAACCAACACCGATTTGAAAGGCAAACCTAAGGCCCAACTTCAGAAGCTAAAACAAATGGAGGCAGTAGAGGGGAAAGACATCACAAACCCTCTGCACTTCGCGGATGCCCCAATGCTGACCACCTTTGTGAGAGCAGACAGGGACGGCAGAACCAAAGGACTATGGAACATGCTGGAGGCTGCCAAGACGGCTTTTGAAGAAGTCAAACTGGTAGACCTCGAACACCCATCTCTTCATAAACTTTCTCTAAGGTGTGAAGGAAGGATCCCCGTTTTTGTGCACCCCTCATTTTACAGGGCACTTAAGTTAACCTTCCCATTGGATGTAGGAGGCGCCTCCCGAGACGGAATATTTTCATCCGAACTGCTCACGGGCAGTCTCGGCCATGCCTGCTGCGTCCTCACCCCCGAGGATTTCAGACCCGTTTGTGACACTGCTTAAGGTAAGTGAACATGTCTTTGAACTTGGCCACTTTTAATGTGAGGGGCATCAGGTGTCGAAGCAAGGCCTCGCGCGTTGTTAGAGACTTGGTGTCCCTTAAGGTAGATATTGCCGCTATCCAGGAGACCCACTTTGTTTGTGACGAGGATTGTCAGGTGCTGGTAAACGATTACGATGTCTACTCAGCATATGGCAATACTTATAGTCGTGGAATCTCCTTGCTAGTGAATCGCACCCTGTCAGCGTCGGTGAATGTTGTTCACGCAGGCGAGGACGGGCGGGCGGTCGTTGTTGATGTTGCCATTAATTGCAGTGTTTTTCGGATTGTCGCTGTTTATGCTCCTAATTCTCATGGAGAGAGGGTATCCTTTTTTCGACGGTTGGAGGGCTACTTAGTGGATCCGGAACGGTTAGTGTTAATGGGTGATTGGAATGCAATCCTTGATCCCAATATAGATAAGGTCGGGGGGGCTAGCGGGTCGGTGTGGTATGACAACAGTCTGTCTGACCTGATGGCTTCGTGCGACCTCGTCGACAGATTTCGTCTGGATTACCCGGGGCGGGAGATGTGGACGTGGCATTCCGTAGTGCCTTCCCATCCGAGTACTTACTTGGATCGGATGTTAATTAGAAGAGGCGACGTAGACTTTCTATCGTGCCCCACGTTCCACTTGCTAGGACACTCGGACCATAAACTCGTTATGGCCCGTTTGAACTTAAGTGCTAGGCCCAAACTAGCCGGATACTGGAAGTTCAACAGCACCTTGTTGGAGCTGGAGGACTACCGGTCGAAGGTTACCGAATTAATTCAGCGGGCTTTAGTGGGGGCGGTTACAGGGAGTAAGTGGTGGGTTAGCCTTAAGGCCAAAATTAGACGCTTCTCTGTCCAATACAGCCAACGCCTCGCGCTAGATAAGGCCAAGGCAAAGAAGCGTATAGAGGATAAGCTGACCCGGGCGGTGGAGGGGGGGGACCCCCTAGAGGTAGCACTAGCTAAACAGGACCTCGGCCGCTTGGCTAGCGAGCGGTATGAAGGTCAGGTAGTTAGGGCTAGGTTAATGAAAGTCTCTAACGAAGCTGTTAATGTTGACGCTGTTGAGCGTAAGGCTGCTCTAAGACGCGGTTCGGACGGGTACATTCGGAAAGTGTATAACCTGGAAGGACACGCTCTGGTATCGACGCGGGAGATTTGCGGGGGGTTTCGGAAGCATCTATCGGAGCGCTTCACCCAACTACCCGGACTCAGGGTCGATGAGTTTGGCAGCTATTTGGCTGACTCGCCCCGCCTCTCGGCGGCTCGAGCGGCTAGCTGTGATGGTCTTGTTACGGAACATGAGGTCATTACTGCGTTGAAGCAGGTCGGCTACAACAAGTCCCCGGGGCTTGATGGTTTGCCCTACGAATTTTACTTGAGGCTGTCGCCCATGTTGGTCCCTATTCTGAAGGATATGTTCAACCATTGGTTTGCCCAGGGATCCATCCCTGGACAGGTGACCAAGGGAGTGATCACATTGCTGAGGAAAGGTCAACGGCATGGTGGGGTGGAAAACTTTGATGACTTTAGGCCCTTGACTCTGCTAAACACAGAGTTAAAGATTTTGGCAAAGATTCTTGCGAATCGTTTGCAGGTTGTCATCGCTGACTTGATCGAACCCGACCAGACTTATGCTGTGAAGGGGAGATCGATTCAAGACAATCTTCATTTGATTCGCTCGATCATAGAGGGAACAGAAGACGACACGGAAGCCGCGCTGATCAGTTTGGATCAGTCCAAGGCGTTCGATAGGGTCGACCATCGGTTCCTGGGATCTGTTTTAGAGGCTGCCGGATTTAATCCGGACTTCCGCAAGTGGATCTTTGTCCTGTATGATAGGCCGGCGGTAGCGGTGCAGATCAACGGTAAGCTGTCGGAGTCTTTCGCCGTCTCCCGGTCGGTGCGTCAGGGTTGTCCGCTGTCGCCTCTTTTGTATGTCCTGGCGTTGGAACCCCTCCTTCGCAAGTTAAGGGACGAGGCGGCTACACCAGTCCTGCGCGGAATAGCTCTCCCTGGAGGCACACGAGCCAGGGTTTCCGCGTTCGCCGATGACGTCACCGTGTTCGTGTCTTGCCCCACGGACGTTCAAGCGGTGGTCGAGGCGCTCGCTCGATACGAAAAAGTCACAGGGGCCGTCTTCAACCGCAGCAAGTCTGTCGGCCTGCGGTTGGGAGCCTGGACCGGGGTAAACTCGCTTCCAGGCATCTTCAGCTGGACCGATGGACCGGTCCGTATTCTCGGTGTCTGGTTTGGACCGGGACTTCAGCTGGAGAAAAACTGGTCGGAAGTATATGGCAAGGTCAAATCGTCGGTCAAGACTTGGATTCGAAGGAAATTGTCCTTGAAGGGTCGGGCGGAGGCGTGTGCCACATACGTCTTTCCGCTCATCCTTTACCGTTTGTCTGTACTTCCTCTCCCTGCACAACGCCTAACCCGCTTACAAGAGTGCCTCGACTCACTGCTGTGGGACGAGGGTAAGCACTATGTGTGCAGAGAGGTCTGTGTCCAAAGTCCGAGTGAGGGAGGCCTAGGTCAGCCCAGTCTCAAGTGTCATAAAAACGCTGAGAGATTGGCTTTCCTGAGCCGTTCGCTAGAGGAGAACGCTCCATGGGTCCCCGTGGTTGAGAACTCGTTTCCCAATCTCGAACCTGACCCCTCGGTAGAAGGTCGTCGTAAACCGAGGGGGGAGCACAAGTTCTTTGCCGAATGCCGGACCGCACTTAGAGCATTGCCGGGGACCAGTGTCCTCGAACAGCCTAGAAAGAGCCTTTATCGGGAGTTAGTGGTGGGTACCGCGAAGGATCCTCTTTGTAGGCGGTTAGGTTGGTCGATGGAGGTTATCCGCTCTCAATGGAGTTGGGCGCCGGGTCGGGATTTTTTGACTAACTCTGAATTTTCCCTGACCTGGCGACTGGTCCGAAAAGCACTGCCCCTCTTCGACGAATTCAGCAAGTACAAACAACATACAAGCGCCTGGTGCCCGCGCTGCGACGAACACAGGCTCGAGACCCTCGGGCATGCGTTTTTTAGTTGCAGCCGGATCCAGGCCCTATTGGAATACGTCGAAGGGGTAACGGCCCGCATCGATGCCGAGTGCCCGCTCGAACTCGACGAAGGATATTTTGTTTACAACATGGAGCCGCCGTTCCCCAGGGAGGAAAGAATGGTTTTCCTGGCGATCCTAGCAGTGGCGCGCATGGTGATATGGATCACGCGCCTCAAGTTGGTCCGCGAAGGGATATCTGTTCCAGATCGGGATCTGATCGTTTACTTTAAACATCTGCTTAAAGTAAAGATCAGATGCGATTGGAGGAGGTTGCCTCGAGCGGAGTTTAATAAGAGGTGGGTGCACAACACTAGTCTGTGCATCCGTCGAGGAGCCAAGTTCCAATACGTGTTCCCTCCTTAAGCATGGCACGGGCGGTGCTGGGTCCTTCGGAACCCATCCCGCTTAGTTTAGCATAATCAAGTAAAGAGACTCTTGACTGGTGGTATAAACGAGATCCCGCCCCTGTTATTATTTTCGGTGCTAGAGAACCTCTGAGTCCACCCGCTCCCCCGTTACCTGCTTTTTGTTTTGGATGTAATCCTGGTCTTTCCCCCAGTACTCAGAGGTCACCAATCAACCCCTCCTCCCGTTGTTTTTCTTTTTCTCCTATTAAGGCTTCACCCCAACCCCATATAGGGATCACCCTGCTTGTTTTCGGTTTCCCGGAAAACAGTGGGGGGTCTAGACGTTAGATTAGTAGGGGGGGTCAATACTAACAAACCAAGTAGGCTTTATTTTTTATGTTTAAATTGAACTCTTTTGACTAGCTTGCCCCACTCCACGTGCTTTTACAATTAATTACAAACTGTACATAATTTTAATGAATTTGAACTTTTTGAACTTTTAACAAATGCACTCACACACACTATTTTGTTTTTGTTTTAAAAAAAAAAAAAAAAAAAAAAAAAAAAAAAAAATGCACACACAACACACAGACAAGTTTTTTGTTGCAAATTGTAAATATGTTATTTTTACACTGAACGCTGGGGTTATTAGTTAGATTAGGATCCACAGAGTGAATGAGGTATTTTGGTAAATGTTGCCAGTCAAGAGTAAGACTCCAAAGTCTGCATTTTCAATAATGTCAAATAGTCACAAAGACCCTGTACCCTCCCCCTCCCAATTTCTTATAGGGCCTTGTGCCTAATTTTGTTTTTTGTAATTGTTGTATGTTTTTTATAAAATTTCAATTTTTGTGAAAATATGTATGTACTTTTACGGAAAATAAAATATATAAATAAGATCAAAGTGTAGTATCTGTTCTTATCAGCTTAATATCTGATAGGTCCCTCGCATGGAGGGATCACGATATTAAACTGATTTTTGGAACTCGGTCAAGGGTTAGGAGCTTGCTCCCCCTTCTCCACGGGTTGGCCTGGTATTGCACTGCCTCCAGGAGTTAACAGCCCCGATTCTGACCCCAGCTCGCTCGGGAAAGAGTCAGAAAACGCAATCCCAAAAACAGACTGACTACTACTTTGATCTTACTACTAAACTAAACGACTTTGTTGGTCCTTACTTCCCTTTACTTAGTTGTTGCTGGCTTTGCTTTCGTTCGCTTTCGGTTCGGTCCGCTCGGCTGGATGGACCGTTCGTTGGTCTCATTAGCTGGATGACGGAGGCGGGCGGGCGGCCCTCCTTGGCCGCTGCCTGCGATCGACGCTTCCACTAGTAGAGAGGGGCCGGGGGTAGGGGGGTCGTTGTCGCTCTGCCCGCAACCTTTGCCGCCCGGACCGGTCCACTGACGACCCCGGCCCCGGAGGGAGCCCCTTTATCGCTTCTCGGCCTCTTCTGGCTAAGATCAAAGTGTAGTATCTGTTCTTATCAGCTTAATATCTGATAGGTCCCTCGCATGGAGGGATCACGATATTAAACTGATTTTTGGAACTCGGTCAAGGGTTAGGAGCTTGCTCCCCCTTCTCCACGGGTTGGCCTGGTATTGCACTGCCTCCAGGAGTTAACAGCCCCGATTCTGACCCCAGCTCGCTCGGGAAAGAGTCAGAAAACGCAATCCCAAAAACAGACTGACTACTACTTTGATCTTACTACTAAACTAAACGACTTTGTTGGTCCTTACTTCCCTTTACTTAGTTGTTGCTGGCTTTGCTTTCGTTCGCTTTCGGTTCGGTCCGCTCGGCTGGATGGACCGTTCGTTGGTCTCATTAGCTGGATGACGGAGGCGGGCGGGCGGCCCTCCTTGGCCGCTGCCTGCGATCGACGCTTCCACTAGTAGAGAGGGGCCGGGGGTAGGGGGGTCGTTGTCGCTCTGCCCGCAACCTTTGCCGCCCGGACCGGTCCACTGACGACCCCGGCCCCGGAGGGAGCCCCTTTATCGCTTCTCGGCCTCTTCTGGCTAAGATCAAAGTGTAGTATCTGTTCTTATCAGCTTAATATCTGATAGGTCCCTCGCATGGAGGGATCACGATATTAAACTGATTTTTGGAACTCGGTCAAGGGTTAGGAGCTTGCTCCCCCTTCTCCACGGGTTGGCCTGGTATTGCACTGCCTCCAGGAGTTAACAGCCCCGATTCTGACCCCAGCTCGCTCGGGAAAGAGTCAGAAAACGCAATCCCAAAAACAGACTGACTACTACTTTGATCTTACTACTAAACTAAACGACTTTGTTGGTCCTTACTTCCCTTTACTTAGTTGTTGCTGGCTTTGCTTTCGTTCGCTTTCGGTTCGGTCCGCTCGGCTGGATGGACCGTTCGTTGGTCTCATTAGCTGGATGACGGAGGCGGGCGGGCGGCCCTCCTTGGCCGCTGCCTGCGATCGACGCTTCCACTAGTAGAGAGGGGCCGGGGGTAGGGGGGTCGTTGTCGCTCTGCCCGCAACCTTTGCCGCCCGGACCGGTCCACTGACGACCCCGGCCCCGGAGGGAGCCCCTTTATCGCTTCTCGGCCTCTTCTGGCTAAGATCAAAGTGTAGTATCTGTTCTTATCAGCTTAATATCTGATAGGTCCCTCGCATGGAGGGATCACGATATTAAACTGATTTTTGGAACTCGGTCAAGGGTTAGGAGCTTGCTCCCCCTTCTCCACGGGTTGGCCTGGTATTGCACTGCCTCCAGGAGTTAACAGCCCCGATTCTGACCCCAGCTCGCTCGGGAAAGAGTCAGAAAACGCAATCCCAAAAACAGACTGACTACTACTTTGATCTTACTACTAAACTAAACGACTTTGTTGGTCCTTACTTCCCTTTACTTAGTTGTTGCTGGCTTTGCTTTCGTTCGCTTTCGGTTCGGTCCGCTCGGCTGGATGGACCGTTCGTTGGTCTCATTAGCTGGATGACGGAGGCGGGCGGGCGGCCCTCCTTGGCCGCTGCCTGCGATCGACGCTTCCACTAGTAGAGAGGGGCCGGGGGTAGGGGGGTCGTTGTCGCTCTGCCCGCAACCTTTGCCGCCCGGACCGGTCCACTGACGACCCCGGCCCCGGAGGGAGCCCCTTTATCGCTTCTCGGCCTCTTCTGGCTAAGATCAAAGTGTAGTATCTGTTCTTATCAGCTTAATATCTGATAGGTCCCTCGCATGGAGGGATCACGATATTAAACTGATTTTTGGAACTCGGTCAAGGGTTAGGAGCTTGCTCCCCCTTCTCCACGGGTTGGCCTGGTATTGCACTGCCTCCAGGAGTTAACAGCCCCGATTCTGACCCCAGCTCGCTCGGGAAAGAGTCAGAAAACGCAATCCCAAAAACAGACTGACTACTACTTTGATCTTACTACTAAACTAAACGACTTTGTTGGTCCTTACTTCCCTTTACTTAGTTGTTGCTGGCTTTGCTTTCGTTCGCTTTCGGTTCGGTCCGCTCGGCTGGATGGACCGTTCGTTGGTCTCATTAGCTGGATGACGGAGGCGGGCGGGCGGCCCTCCTTGGCCGCTGCCTGCGATCGACGCTTCCACTAGTAGAGAGGGGCCGGGGGTAGGGGGGTCGTTGTCGCTCTGCCCGCAACCTTTGCCGCCCGGACCGGTCCACTGACGACCCCGGCCCCGGAGGGAGCCCCTTTATCGCTTCTCGGCCTCTTCTGGCTAAGATCAAAGTGTAGTATCTGTTCTTATCAGCTTAATATCTGATAGGTCCCTCGCATGGAGGGATCACGATATTAAACTGATTTTTGGAACTCGGTCAAGGGTTAGGAGCTTGCTCCCCCTTCTCCACGGGTTGGCCTGGTATTGCACTGCCTCCAGGAGTTAACAGCCCCGATTCTGACCCCAGCTCGCTCGGGAAAGAGTCAGAAAACGCAATCCCAAAAACAGACTGACTACTACTTTGATCTTACTACTAAACTAAACGACTTTGTTGGTCCTTACTTCCCTTTACTTAGTTGTTGCTGGCTTTGCTTTCGTTCGCTTTCGGTTCGGTCCGCTCGGCTGGATGGACCGTTCGTTGGTCTCATTAGCTGGATGACGGAGGCGGGCGGGCGGCCCTCCTTGGCCGCTGCCTGCGATCGACGCTTCCACTAGTAGAGAGGGGCCGGGGGTAGGGGGGTCGTTGTCGCTCTGCCCGCAACCTTTGCCGCCCGGACCGGTCCACTGACGACCCCGGCCCCGGAGGGAGCCCCTTTATCGCTTCTCGGCCTCTTCTGGCTAAGATCAAAGTGTAGTATCTGTTCTTATCAGCTTAATATCTGATAGGTCCCTCGCATGGAGGGATCACGATATTAAACTGATTTTTGGAACTCGGTCAAGGGTTAGGAGCTTGCTCCCCCTTCTCCACGGGTTGGCCTGGTATTGCACTGCCTCCAGGAGTTAACAGCCCCGATTCTGACCCCAGCTCGCTCGGGAAAGAGTCAGAAAACGCAATCCCAAAAACAGACTGACTACTACTTTGATCTTACTACTAAACTAAACGACTTTGTTGGTCCTTACTTCCCTTTACTTAGTTGTTGCTGGCTTTGCTTTCGTTCGCTTTCGGTTCGGTCCGCTCGGCTGGATGGACCGTTCGTTGGTCTCATTAGCTGGATGACGGAGGCGGGCGGGCGGCCCTCCTTGGCCGCTGCCTGCGATCGACGCTTCCACTAGTAGAGAGGGGCCGGGGGTAGGGGGGTCGTTGTCGCTCTGCCCGCAACCTTTGCCGCCCGGACCGGTCCACTGACGACCCCGGCCCCGGAGGGAGCCCCTTTATCGCTTCTCGGCCTCTTCTGGCTAAGATCAAAGTGTAGTATCTGTTCTTATCAGCTTAATATCTGATAGGTCCCTCGCATGGAGGGATCACGATATTAAACTGATTTTTGGAACTCGGTCAAGGGTTAGGAGCTTGCTCCCCCTTCTCCACGGGTTGGCCTGGTATTGCACTGCCTCCAGGAGTTAACAGCCCCGATTCTGACCCCAGCTCGCTCGGGAAAGAGTCAGAAAACGCAATCCCAAAAACAGACTGACTACTACTTTGATCTTACTACTAAACTAAACGACTTTGTTGGTCCTTACTTCCCTTTACTTAGTTGTTGCTGGCTTTGCTTTCGTTCGCTTTCGGTTCGGTCCGCTCGGCTGGATGGACCGTTCGTTGGTCTCATTAGCTGGATGACGGAGGCGGGCGGGCGGCCCTCCTTGGCCGCTGCCTGCGATCGACGCTTCCACTAGTAGAGAGGGGCCGGGGGTAGGGGGGTCGTTGTCGCTCTGCCCGCAACCTTTGCCGCCCGGACCGGTCCACTGACGACCCCGGCCCCGGAGGGAGCCCCTTTATCGCTTCTCGGCCTCTTCTGGCTAAGATCAAAGTGTAGTATCTGTTCTTATCAGCTTAATATCTGATAGGTCCCTCGCATGGAGGGATCACGATATTAAACTGATTTTTGGAACTCGGTCAAGGGTTAGGAGCTTGCTCCCCCTTCTCCACGGGTTGGCCTGGTATTGCACTGCCTCCAGGAGTTAACAGCCCCGATTCTGACCCCAGCTCGCTCGGGAAAGAGTCAGAAAACGCAATCCCAAAAACAGACTGACTACTACTTTGATCTTACTACTAAACTAAACGACTTTGTTGGTCCTTACTTCCCTTTACTTAGTTGTTGCTGGCTTTGCTTTCGTTCGCTTTCGGTTCGGTCCGCTCGGCTGGATGGACCGTTCGTTGGTCTCATTAGCTGGATGACGGAGGCGGGCGGGCGGCCCTCCTTGGCCGCTGCCTGCGATCGACGCTTCCACTAGTAGAGAGGGGCCGGGGGTAGGGGGGTCGTTGTCGCTCTGCCCGCAACCTTTGCCGCCCGGACCGGTCCACTGACGACCCCGGCCCCGGAGGGAGCCCCTTTATCGCTTCTCGGCCTCTTCTGGCTAAGATCAAAGTGTAGTATCTGTTCTTATCAGCTTAATATCTGATAGGTCCCTCGCATGGAGGGATCACGATATTAAACTGATTTTTGGAACTCGGTCAAGGGTTAGGAGCTTGCTCCCCCTTCTCCACGGGTTGGCCTGGTATTGCACTGCCTCCAGGAGTTAACAGCCCCGATTCTGACCCCAGCTCGCTCGGGAAAGAGTCAGAAAACGCAATCCCAAAAACAGACTGACTACTACTTTGATCTTACTACTAAACTAAACGACTTTGTTGGTCCTTACTTCCCTTTACTTAGTTGTTGCTGGCTTTGCTTTCGTTCGCTTTCGGTTCGGTCCGCTCGGCTGGATGGACCGTTCGTTGGTCTCATTAGCTGGATGACGGAGGCGGGCGGGCGGCCCTCCTTGGCCGCTGCCTGCGATCGACGCTTCCACTAGTAGAGAGGGGCCGGGGGTAGGGGGGTCGTTGTCGCTCTGCCCGCAACCTTTGCCGCCCGGACCGGTCCACTGACGACCCCGGCCCCGGAGGGAGCCCCTTTATCGCTTCTCGGCCTCTTCTGGCTAAGATCAAAGTGTAGTATCTGTTCTTATCAGCTTAATATCTGATAGGTCCCTCGCATGGAGGGATCACGATATTAAACTGATTTTTGGAACTCGGTCAAGGGTTAGGAGCTTGCTCCCCCTTCTCCACGGGTTGGCCTGGTATTGCACTGCCTCCAGGAGTTAACAGCCCCGATTCTGACCCCAGCTCGCTCGGGAAAGAGTCAGAAAACGCAATCCCAAAAACAGACTGACTACTACTTTGATCTTACTACTAAACTAAACGACTTTGTTGGTCCTTACTTCCCTTTACTTAGTTGTTGCTGGCTTTGCTTTCGTTCGCTTTCGGTTCGGTCCGCTCGGCTGGATGGACCGTTCGTTGGTCTCATTAGCTGGATGACGGAGGCGGGCGGGCGGCCCTCCTTGGCCGCTGCCTGCGATCGACGCTTCCACTAGTAGAGAGGGGCCGGGGGTAGGGGGGTCGTTGTCGCTCTGCCCGCAACCTTTGCCGCCCGGACCGGTCCACTGACGACCCCGGCCCCGGAGGGAGCCCCTTTATCGCTTCTCGGCCTCTTCTGGCTAAGATCAAAGTGTAGTATCTGTTCTTATCAGCTTAATATCTGATAGGTCCCTCGCATGGAGGGATCACGATATTAAACTGATTTTTGGAACTCGGTCAAGGGTTAGGAGCTTGCTCCCCCTTCTCCACGGGTTGGCCTGGTATTGCACTGCCTCCAGGAGTTAACAGCCCCGATTCTGACCCCAGCTCGCTCGGGAAAGAGTCAGAAAACGCAATCCCAAAAACAGACTGACTACTACTTTGATCTTACTACTAAACTAAACGACTTTGTTGGTCCTTACTTCCCTTTACTTAGTTGTTGCTGGCTTTGCTTTCGTTCGCTTTCGGTTCGGTCCGCTCGGCTGGATGGACCGTTCGTTGGTCTCATTAGCTGGATGACGGAGGCGGGCGGGCGGCCCTCCTTGGCCGCTGCCTGCGATCGACGCTTCCACTAGTAGAGAGGGGCCGGGGGTAGGGGGGTCGTTGTCGCTCTGCCCGCAACCTTTGCCGCCCGGACCGGTCCACTGACGACCCCGGCCCCGGAGGGAGCCCCTTTATCGCTTCTCGGCCTCTTCTGGCTAAGATCAAAGTGTAGTATCTGTTCTTATCAGCTTAATATCTGATAGGTCCCTCGCATGGAGGGATCACGATATTAAACTGATTTTTGGAACTCGGTCAAGGGTTAGGAGCTTGCTCCCCCTTCTCCACGGGTTGGCCTGGTATTGCACTGCCTCCAGGAGTTAACAGCCCCGATTCTGACCCCAGCTCGCTCGGGAAAGAGTCAGAAAACGCAATCCCAAAAACAGACTGACTACTACTTTGATCTTACTACTAAACTAAACGACTTTGTTGGTCCTTACTTCCCTTTACTTAGTTGTTGCTGGCTTTGCTTTCGTTCGCTTTCGGTTCGGTCCGCTCGGCTGGATGGACCGTTCGTTGGTCTCATTAGCTGGATGACGGAGGCGGGCGGGCGGCCCTCCTTGGCCGCTGCCTGCGATCGACGCTTCCACTAGTAGAGAGGGGCCG
The DNA here is from genome assembly GCF_053919585.1 of Euprymna scolopes. Classification (NCBI taxonomy): domain Eukaryota; kingdom Metazoa; phylum Mollusca; class Cephalopoda; order Sepiida; family Sepiolidae; genus Euprymna; species Euprymna scolopes. Next base: position 149,594 of record NW_027633424.1, read on the forward strand.
GGGGTAGGGGGGTCGTTGTCGCTCTGCCCGCAACCTTTGCCGCCCGGACCGGTCCACTGACGACCCCGGCCCCGGAGGGAGCCCCTTTATCGCTTCTCGGCCTCTTCTGGCTAAGATCAAAGTGTAGTATCTGTTCTTATCAGCTTAATATCTGATAGGTCCCTCGCATGGAGGGATCACGATATTAAACTGATTTTTGGAACTCGGTCAAGGGTTAGGAGCTTGCTCCCCCTTCTCCACGGGTTGGCCTGGTATTGCACTGCCTCCAGGAGTTAACAGCCCCGATTCTGACCCCAGCTCGCTCGGGAAAGAGTCAGAAAACGCAATCCCAAAAACAGACTGACTACTACTTTGATCTTACTACTAAACTAAACGACTTTGTTGGTCCTTACTTCCCTTTACTTAGTTGTTGCTGGCTTTGCTTTCGTTCGCTTTCGGTTCGGTCCGCTCGGCTGGATGGACCGTTCGTTGGTCTCATTAGCTGGATGACGGAGGCGGGCGGGCGGCCCTCCTTGGCCGCTGCCTGCGATCGACGCTTCCACTAGTAGAGAGGGGCCGGGGGTAGGGGGGTCGTTGTCGCTCTGCCCGCAACCTTTGCCGCCCGGACCGGTCCACTGACGACCCCGGCCCCGGAGGGAGCCCCTTTATCGCTTCTCGGCCTCTTCTGGCTAAGATCAAAGTGTAGTATCTGTTCTTATCAGCTTAATATCTGATAGGTCCCTCGCATGGAGGGATCACGATATTAAACTGATTTTTGGAACTCGGTCAAGGGTTAGGAGCTTGCTCCCCCTTCTCCACGGGTTGGCCTGGTATTGCACTGCCTCCAGGAGTTAACAGCCCCGATTCTGACCCCAGCTCGCTCGGGAAAGAGTCAGAAAACGCAATCCCAAAAACAGACTGACTACTACTTTGATCTTACTACTAAACTAAACGACTTTGTTGGTCCTTACTTCCCTTTACTTAGTTGTTGCTGGCTTTGCTTTCGTTCGCTTTCGGTTCGGTCCGCTCGGCTGGATGGACCGTTCGTTGGTCTCATTAGCTGGATGACGGAGGCGGGCGGGCGGCCCTCCTTGGCCGCTGCCTGCGATCGACGCTTCCACTAGTAGAGAGGGGCCGGGGGTAGGGGGGTCGTTGTCGCTCTGCCCGCAACCTTTGCCGCCCGGACCGGTCCACTGACGACCCCGGCCCCGGAGGGAGCCCCTTTATCGCTTCTCGGCCTCTTCTGGCTAAGATCAAAGTGTAGTATCTGTTCTTATCAGCTTAATATCTGATAGGTCCCTCGCATGGAGGGATCACGATATTAAACTGATTTTTGGAACTCGGTCAAGGGTTAGGAGCTTGCTCCCCCTTCTCCACGGGTTGGCCTGGTATTGCACTGCCTCCAGGAGTTAACAGCCCCGATTCTGACCCCAGCTCGCTCGGGAAAGAGTCAGAAAACGCAATCCCAAAAACAGACTGACTACTACTTTGATCTTACTACTAAACTAAACGACTTTGTTGGTCCTTACTTCCCTTTACTTAGTTGTTGCTGGCTTTGCTTTCGTTCGCTTTCGGTTCGGTCCGCTCGGCTGGATGGACCGTTCGTTGGTCTCATTAGCTGGATGACGGAGGCGGGCGGGCGGCCCTCCTTGGCCGCTGCCTGCGATCGACGCTTCCACTAGTAGAGAGGGGCCGGGGGTAGGGGGGTCGTTGTCGCTCTGCCCGCAACCTTTGCCGCCCGGACCGGTCCACTGACGACCCCGGCCCCGGAGGGAGCCCCTTTATCGCTTCTCGGCCTCTTCTGGCTAAGATCAAAGTGTAGTATCTGTTCTTATCAGCTTAATATCTGATAGGTCCCTCGCATGGAGGGATCACGATATTAAACTGATTTTTGGAACTCGGTCAAGGGTTAGGAGCTTGCTCCCCCTTCTCCACGGGTTGGCCTGGTATTGCACTGCCTCCAGGAGTTAACAGCCCCGATTCTGACCCCAGCTCGCTCGGGAAAGAGTCAGAAAACGCAATCCCAAAAACAGACTGACTACTACTTTGATCTTACTACTAAACTAAACGACTTTGTTGGTCCTTACTTCCCTTTACTTAGTTGTTGCTGGCTTTGCTTTCGTTCGCTTTCGGTTCGGTCCGCTCGGCTGGATGGACCGTTCGTTGGTCTCATTAGCTGGATGACGGAGGCGGGCGGGCGGCCCTCCTTGGCCGCTGCCTGCGATCGACGCTTCCACTAGTAGAGAGGGGCCGGGGGTAGGGGGGTCGTTGTCGCTCTGCCCGCAACCTTTGCCGCCCGGACCGGTCCACTGACGACCCCGGCCCCGGAGGGAGCCCCTTTATCGCTTCTCGGCCTCTTCTGGCTAAGATCAAAGTGTAGTATCTGTTCTTATCAGCTTAATATCTGATAGGTCCCTCGCATGGAGGGATCACGATATTAAACTGATTTTTGGAACTCGGTCAAGGGTTAGGAGCTTGCTCCCCCTTCTCCACGGGTTGGCCTGGTATTGCACTGCCTCCAGGAGTTAACAGCCCCGATTCTGACCCCAGCTCGCTCGGGAAAGAGTCAGAAAACGCAATCCCAAAAACAGACTGACTACTACTTTGATCTTACTACTAAACTAAACGACTTTGTTGGTCCTTACTTCCCTTTACTTAGTTGTTGCTGGCTTTGCTTTCGTTCGCTTTCGGTTCGGTCCGCTCGGCTGGATGGACCGTTCGTTGGTCTCATTAGCTGGATGACGGAGGCGGGCGGGCGGCCCTCCTTGGCCGCTGCCTGCGATCGACGCTTCCACTAGTAGAGAGGGGCCGGGGGTAGGGGGGTCGTTGTCGCTCTGCCCGCAACCTTTGCCGCCCGGACCGGTCCACTGACGACCCCGGCCCCGGAGGGAGCCCCTTTATCGCTTCTCGGCCTCTTCTGGCTAAGATCAAAGTGTAGTATCTGTTCTTATCAGCTTAATATCTGATAGGTCCCTCGCATGGAGGGATCACGATATTAAACTGATTTTTGGAACTCGGTCAAGGGTTAGGAGCTTGCTCCCCCTTCTCCACGGGTTGGCCTGGTATTGCACTGCCTCCAGGAGTTAACAGCCCCGATTCTGACCCCAGCTCGCTCGGGAAAGAGTCAGAAAACGCAATCCCAAAAACAGACTGACTACTACTTTGATCTTACTACTAAACTAAACGACTTTGTTGGTCCTTACTTCCCTTTACTTAGTTGTTGCTGGCTTTGCTTTCGTTCGCTTTCGGTTCGGTCCGCTCGGCTGGATGGACCGTTCGTTGGTCTCATTAGCTGGATGACGGAGGCGGGCGGGCGGCCCTCCTTGGCCGCTGCCTGCGATCGACGCTTCCACTAGTAGAGAGGGGCCGGGGGTAGGGGGGTCGTTGTCGCTCTGCCCGCAACCTTTGCCGCCCGGACCGGTCCACTGACGACCCCGGCCCCGGAGGGAGCCCCTTTATCGCTTCTCGGCCTCTTCTGGCTAAGATCAAAGTGTAGTATCTGTTCTTATCAGCTTAATATCTGATAGGTCCCTCGCATGGAGGGATCACGATATTAAACTGATTTTTGGAACTCGGTCAAGGGTTAGGAGCTTGCTCCCCCTTCTCCACGGGTTGGCCTGGTATTGCACTGCCTCCAGGAGTTAACAGCCCCGATTCTGACCCCAGCTCGCTCGGGAAAGAGTCAGAAAACGCAATCCCAAAAACAGACTGACTACTACTTTGATCTTACTACTAAACTAAACGACTTTGTTGGTCCTTACTTCCCTTTACTTAGTTGTTGCTGGCTTTGCTTTCGTTCGCTTTCGGTTCGGTCCGCTCGGCTGGATGGACCGTTCGTTGGTCTCATTAGCTGGATGACGGAGGCGGGCGGGCGGCCCTCCTTGGCCGCTGCCTGCGATCGACGCTTCCACTAGTAGAGAGGGGCCGGGGGTAGGGGGGTCGTTGTCGCTCTGCCCGCAACCTTTGCCGCCCGGACCGGTCCACTGACGACCCCGGCCCCGGAGGGAGCCCCTTTATCGCTTCTCGGCCTCTTCTGGCTAAGATCAAAGTGTAGTATCTGTTCTTATCAGCTTAATATCTGATAGGTCCCTCGCATGGAGGGATCACGATATTAAACTGATTTTTGGAACTCGGTCAAGGGTTAGGAGCTTGCTCCCCCTTCTCCACGGGTTGGCCTGGTATTGCACTGCCTCCAGGAGTTAACAGCCCCGATTCTGACCCCAGCTCGCTCGGGAAAGAGTCAGAAAACGCAATCCCAAAAACAGACTGACTACTACTTTGATCTTACTACTAAACTAAACGACTTTGTTGGTCCTTACTTCCCTTTACTTAGTTGTTGCTGGCTTTGCTTTCGTTCGCTTTCGGTTCGGTCCGCTCGGCTGGATGGACCGTTCGTTGGTCTCATTAGCTGGATGACGGAGGCGGGCGGGCGGCCCTCCTTGGCCGCTGCCTGCGATCGACGCTTCCACTAGTAGAGAGGGGCCGGGGGTAGGGGGGTCGTTGTCGCTCTGCCCGCAACCTTTGCCGCCCGGACCGGTCCACTGACGACCCCGGCCCCGGAGGGAGCCCCTTTATCGCTTCTCGGCCTCTTCTGGCTAAGATCAAAGTGTAGTATCTGTTCTTATCAGCTTAATATCTGATAGGTCCCTCGCATGGAGGGATCACGATATTAAACTGATTTTTGGAACTCGGTCAAGGGTTAGGAGCTTGCTCCCCCTTCTCCACGGGTTGGCCTGGTATTGCACTGCCTCCAGGAGTTAACAGCCCCGATTCTGACCCCAGCTCGCTCGGGAAAGAGTCAGAAAAC